>NC_059297.1:5784170-5806670 GCF_017591435.1 Portunus trituberculatus | reverse complement strand
CTGACAGACTGAGGCAGCAGTTTGGGTGTGTCTCTATCGTTCCTCCTTCGTTCCTTCCTCCATTCCTTCTTTCCTTTCTGCCTTCCTCCCTTCTCTTCTTTACCACTCCCCCCCCCTCTCTCTCTCTCTCTCTCTCTCTCTCTCTCTCTCTCTCTCTCTCTCTCTCTCTCTCTCTCTCTCTCTCTCTCTCTCTCTCTCTCTCTCTCTCTCTCTCTCTCTCTCTCTCTCTCTCTCTCTCTCTCTCTCTCTCTCTCTCTCTCTCTCTCTCTCTCTCTCTCTCTCTCTCTCTCTCTCTCTCCTCTGATTGCCCCACTGCCTCCTCTGAATGGCTACCAATCAGAGCCTATAAGGGAAGGGCGGATAGACGTATTCGACTAACTTTGGCACACTGGACAGCGCCACCTCAGTCTGGCAGCTCTGGGAGAAGGAGAGAGGCAAGGAACGGAAAGAGGGGAAGACGGATGAAAGGAAAGGAGAAAGCATAGGTGTTAGGGAGAGAATTTCAAAGAATCTCACAAGACAGAAATCAAACAAGGGGGAAAGAGAGAGGTGGGTGAGTGAAGTGTAGTTTGTAAATACAGCTGTTGGAAATATTCTATGCTGTGTTTTGTTTTTATTTTTGCGAACACAGTGATTGTCAGGTAATGCACTTTAAACATGCGTGGCAACTCACTAATTCTTTTCTTTTATAGAGACTGCAATTGAAGTGAGCCTCTTTTTTTTCTAGTATTATTTTTTTTTGGCCCTTGGTAGAGATACACAACACATGAACACAGTGATTGTTAGGTAATACTCTTTAAACATGCGTGGCGACTCACTAATTCTATTCTTGTATGGAGACTACAATTCAAGTGAACCTTTTTTTTTTTCTAATATTCATTTTTTGGCACTTGGTAGTCCTCCCTTTACATAATAAAAAGTTAACAAATAAGCAAAATAGTGTACGTGTGTAGGGTATTTCCGGCTATGAATTACGTGATCTATGAATCCCGCGCCACGTACCTTAACTCACCGGAGAACCTGGAGAAAGAAAAGTGGAGGAAGAAGGAAGGAAAGGAAGAAAGGAATGAACGCAGGAAATGACAGTTAGTTAGTCCGTTGGTTTCTCCGTCATTTTCTCTTTGTCATTTCTCTCTCTCTCTCTCTCTCTCTCTCTCTCTCTCTCTCTCTCTCTCTCTCTCTCTCTTTCAATTTCTCTCTGTCTTTTAATTAAAAATGTGGAAATTAAATTGTCACTGATATAATCTTACCTTTTAAAAATTTCTCTCTCTCTCTCTCTCTCTCTCTCTCTCTCTCTCTCTCTCTCTCTCTCTCTCTCTCTCTCTCATAATGACACTGCAATAAATCTCGGTGGTATGAATATTCAGTGTTTCATATCTTAATTTCAAAACCTCGACTTTTTCCTTCCCGGGCGGAGCTTCTCATTCTTTGCCGCGCGCCGCCCTTGTCTCAGGACTTTTGTCGCTCGAGTTTCAGGTCAATGCTTTGAAAATTACGCTTCTTTCCCTCGGCGTATTTTGTATGCTCGATTTCTATACCTTTTGTTAGAGAGAGAGAGAGAGAGAGAGAGCGTGTTAGGTGTAGTTTGGTGTGGTGTGGTGCGTTGTGGTAAGTTGTTTTGCGTTGTGTTGTGGTGCGGTGCGTTGTGGTGCAGTGCTGTGGTGTAGTGCGTTGCGTTGCTGTGTGTTGCGTTGCTCTGCGTTGCGTTGATGTGCGTGGTGTTGCTGTACTTTGCGTTGCTGTACTTTGCGTTGCTGTGTGTTGCGTTGCTGTGTTGCGTTGCTGTATTTCGCGTTGCTGTGTGTTGCGTTGCTGTGCGTGGTGTTGCTGTACTTTGCGTTGCTGTGCTTTGCGTTGCGGTGTGGTGCTGTACGAATTGGTATTTGGCGTTTAAAAAGTAGCACTTAGTAACTACAGTACTGGAGGAGGAGGTGAGGAGAAACCTGCACATTTCCTTCACTGCCGCAGACAAGAATTTAATGTCATTTGTTGGCTATTTCCTATAAGGCTTTGACATTGTATACAAATGATAATCACTTAACCACTTCAATACTGGGACGCTTTTTTACCTTGATTTTTGGTTGTGACTAGACAATTTTATTTGCATTAAGAAGGGTCGATGGAAGTTAGAAGATTAATGGCCAGAGTCTTCACTGTTTTAATCCCAACATAAGATTCTGAAGCTTTGTAGAATCGCCAAATAGTAACCAGAATGAATATGGAAACGCGTCCTGATACTGAGGAGGTTAATGCCGGGCGACACCACTGGAGTAGGTAGTGAGACGAGGAGGAAGGAAGGTTTGGGTGGAGGAGGAAGAGGCTCATCAAGGGGAGTAGTTACCGCTGCACACAACTTTCACGTTAATCTCGCGCTAAATTAAGCAAAGCAGAGCATACGTGCGTAGAGTTTTTTTTCGACTTAGAAGTATTCGAATGATGAAATTCCAAGGTATGTAGAATGTAGTAAGTATGTAGTACTCACGGGATACCTTGTGTGTGTGTGTGTGTGTGTGTGTGTGTGTAAAATATATCATAAACTTTACATATGAGTATTTTTTTTTCATGTAGTCATTACGGAATGTTGACATGAATTTGATTATTTAATTGTTTAATTCGTGTTTGGTTTGTTTAACTGATGTCGCCGCCGCTTTGATCGCAAATCTGCATTAATTATTTCGCTCATCCAACTACGAAATGTGCCTCGCTTTTTACTGGAAGCGGTCCGACACTGCAGGTCACGGCACGATACCAGTCAAAGCAAGATGAAATGGAATTGGACATCGGCAAAATAGTGACAGTCGGGAAGAAAGTTTAAATAACAGCGAGATCGGAAAGTTGGAATGAAGCGAGCAGAGGAGGTTCCCAAAAGTTTCTCATCAAAAAATCCAAGCATCAGAATTCAGTCTAAATCACTCACATATTCAAGTCGAAACCACCCCACATATGGAATCAACACCAGTCTTAAATATAAACATCCTAGAAAAATAACATCCCAAAATATTATATCCTCCTCGAACTCCGTGAAATGATAACAAGGCAGCGGTACAAGTTGACACGGCGAGCCAATCACAGGTGGAGGTGGTGTGAGGAAAGAGGAGAGCCAGTGAGCGGAGAGGGTAGGGGATGGAAAGATTAGACACTGAACGGTACTGAATCTTGGTTATGAACTGGTGGCAATGGAGGAGGAGGAGGAAGAGGAGGAGGAAGAGGAGGAGGAGGAGGAGGAGGAGGAAGAGGAGGAGGAGAAAGAAGAGAAGGAGGCGGCGCGGCGGAGGAGGAAGATGTAGAGACTTTTTTCTTCTTGTTCTTGTTCTTCTTGTTCTTCTTCTTGTTCTTCTTCATGTTCCTCATCTTTTTCTTCTTATTTTTCTTCTTCTTCTTCTTCTTCTTTTCCTTCTTCTTTTTCTTCTTCTTCTTCTTCTTCTTCTTGATTCCTTTTGGCTGGCCACACTGGAGCAGGAGTGTCAAACTCATTTACCCCAAGGGGCCAGATTTTACCTTCACATTCAATGTGCGGGCCAGATAATCACGTATGACCATAATAATATTATTGATAATAATAATAATAATAATAATAATAATAATAATAATAATAATAATAATAATATAATAATAATAATAATAATAATAATAATAATAATAATAATAATAATAATAATAATAATAATAATAATAATAATAATAATAATATATAGGTAATTACATAATAATAATAATAATAATAATAATAATAATAATAATAATAATAATAATAATAGTAATAATAATAATAATAATAATAATAATAATAATAATAATAATAATAATAATAATAATAATAATAATAATAATAATAAAAATAATAGTATATTCTACCTTCACTCGCGTTTGCACACACGTAACCAAAAGATAAACCAGTAAAGAAAAGGAAGCATCATTTACCTTAATTCCTGGTCGTGCTGCTCCCAGAAACTTGGCACCTCTTGGTCTGTACAAGTTCGTCTATGTTTGGCGCCAGAGATTGAGTAATGGCTACTTTCAGTGTTGAGTTGAGGTGTTCATTAGTGAGCCGAGACCTGAGTCCAGACTTGTTCAAGTTCATCAGTGAGAAGAGTTGCTCACAGACATAGGTACTGCCGAACATTGACATAATCTTTGAGGCCAAACATTTGATTCGAGGATATCTTGGCCCAACATATTGATAGAATGTACCAATATCAACACTTGAGAAAGGATTTCGAAAGATCGAGAAATCACTCTCAAGGTTCTTTAAGTCTGCAAATCTTTCTCCAAATTCGTTCAGTAACTTGGAAATCATGTTGCAGTACTTTTATCTGCTGATAATTCCACGAAACTCAGGTGTGCTTTGCAATGATTTCAGTGTAGGAAAGTGTGCAGCATTATTCGCTGCTAGTTGACGTTCAAAAAGTTTGAGCTTCACCTCAAAAGCACGAATGGACTCATGCATGTCTGTCACCAATTTATTGCGACCTTGCAGTCTTGTATTGAGCAAATTCAAGTGTTCTGTCATATCTGCCATGAAGGCTAAATCTTGAAGCCAATCATAGTCTTTCAGTTCCTGGACATTTCTTCCTTTGTTATGCATGAAACTTTGTATTTCACTTCTTAATTCATAAAAAGCGCTTCAGCACAATTCCCCGGCTTAACCAACGAACATCAGTGTGATAAGGCAGACCGTGAGAGTGAGTTTCCTCCAATAGGCAGTTGAACTGTCTGTGGTTCAGACCTCGCGCTCGTATAAAGTTTACTGCCTTGACAACAACATCCATAACGTGATCCATCTTTAATATTTTACTGCAAAGCACTTCCCTGTGAATTATGCAATGAACACTGTGAATTTGATGGTCTGAATTCAGGGTGAGTAGTTTTTCCTTTAACTTTGCTGTCACGCCAGCCTTTCTACCAACCATTTGAGATGCTCCATCTGTTGTCAGACTCACAGTTTTCTTCCAGTCAACACCTATCCTATCAAGTGCACCAGTCAAACTCACAAATATATCATCCCCTGTTGTTGTTCCTTTCATTGGTACTAATTCCACAAATTCTTCAGTTACCTGCATATTTTCATCAACACCACGTATGAACACTGCTAGTTGAGCTATGTCAGTAATGTCTGTACTTTCATCGATTGCTACAGAAAATGCTACAAATTTAGCAACTTTTTCTTTGAGCTGACTATTAAGATTTTCTGACAGTTCATTTATTCTTTCTGCAACTGTATTTCTTGAAAGGCTTATGTTTGCAAATGATCTACGTTTTTCAGGGCAAATATCTTCTGCGGCCATCATCATGCATTTCTTTATAAAGTCCCCTTCTGAAAATGGTTTCGATGACACAGCTATTTCCCGTGCAATCCTATAACTTGCCCGTACTGCAGTGTCACTGGCTTCATGAACACGCTGATACACTGACTGCTGCCTTTTGAGAGACTGTTCTAACGTCTTTACTTTTTCTTCACGAAGTTTTCCACTATACACATCATACTTTGAAGCATGAGTGCTTGTGTAATGTCGCCGAATGTTATATTCTTTTGACACCGCTATAATTTGGTTGCAAATCAAACAAGTTGGTTTTCCATTCACTTCAGCAAAAAAGTAAGATATTTTCTACTTTTCCTGCATCACACGATGTTCTTCAGTAACTGTTCGCTTCTTGGAAATCATGATGAGATGATATGCAGTAAGAGTCACACCAAAATCTGACGCTGTGACGCTCTCGAAGGACAAAGCAGGACTGAAGTCAAAGGCCGATTCTCGGTGAGACGGAGGAATGACGAGTTATGGTCACATCTAATACATGTATATTACGGAGCAGGGCCAGTACGACTACGTGTATTCTCGTCACATATAGTCACTGGGCTTTGGAACGCAGTCGACGAGACGAAATGGTCACATGATTTACGTAAAAATATATGAGAATAATTCATTCACTACAAAACACGATAGAAAAATTGAAGCAGATGGTAAAGTTCCTGCTGGTGACATTGTGTTTGCAATCACTTACTTTAATTAAGAAAATATTTTTAACACACACACACACACACACACACACACACACACACACACAGAGAGAGAGAGAGAGAGAGAGAGAGAGAGAGAGAGAGAGAGAGAGTTGGAGAGGTGGCGAGCCGTTGGCGCCACACACACACACACACACACACACACACACACACACACACACACACACACACACACACACACACACACACACTTGACGAGGTGGGGAGTTACTATACCACAGAGGAACATTACCGCCCAAAAATATAATAGTATCTTTATATCTTTATATAATGACTTTAAAATGCGAAGGGCTGGCTGGCTTAATTATTCCTGTAAAAAGACCAACTGTAAGACTGAAATATGAGACGTGCCGCGGGCCGCACAGAGTAGTGTGGCCGCGTGTTTGACACCCCTGCATTAGAGGGGTCGGCACAGCGGTTTATTCTTCTTTAAAACGCCGTGTCTTCTACGCTTTCTCTTGTTACATCCACCGCTTGCATGTCTTCTTTCATCACTGCGTCCATAAACCTATCCTTTGGTATCCCTCTCTCCTCCTCCTCCTCCTCCTCCTCCTCCTCCTCTTCCTCCTCCTCCTCCTCCTCCCTGCCATGTGTGTGGAAACCCTGTTATGACAAAAAAAAGAGTGAGAGAAAAAATGTAAGCAATAATTTTGATTTATTTGACAGACAGGGAAGTGAAATGTACTAACTAACGATTGCCGAGGGACAGAAAAGGAAATTGTGAAGCATAAAGCACTCAGGAATTTTGATTTACATTTTATTCATCTCTTTTTTTTCTCTCTTTTTTTTTTTTTTTTTTTTTGTGTGTGTGTGTGTGTGTTCGAAGTATACTTTATGAACGGTTGTGTTCTGCTGTGAATGTATGGTGGTGAGTAGTTGTTTGTTGTTTTGCAATGTGCATTTGTTTTCCGTCTTTTTTTTTCTTTTCTTTCTTCCATTTATTTATTTTTTATACAATACATGTAACACCAGTCAGCAATATGCAAATGGCTGAAGAGTAAATGAGTGTGAAGATTTTTTATTTTTTTTTTACTTTCATGTACGGAGTGGCGTGTATCCTTCACACACACACACACACACACACACACACACACACACACACACACACACACACACACACACACACACACACACACACACACACACACACACACACACACACACACACACACACACACACACACACACACACACACACACACACACACACACACACACACACATGCATGCAATTATCTAGAACCGAAGTTGACAGACACAGGAAATTATTGAAAGGCTGGAGGGCAGAAGACGAGGAAGAAGAAGAAGAAGAAGACGAAGAAGAAGAAGAAGAAGAAGAAGAACGAGAGAAAGAGAGGAGGACGACATCGATGACAAGGGTAGGAATAAGATGGTGGGAATGAGAGTAAGAGGATGAGGAGGAAGTAAACAGGATAGAGGAAAGGCGTCAAGGGTTCAGCTCATCACGTAATGGTTTGTTGTACTTCTCTGGAATTCCTTGTAGACAAATACAGGGAACAATAATGGAAGAGAGTACCAGAAAGGAAATAACCCGTAAGCATCGAGAGAGAGAGAGAGAGAGAGAGAGAGAGAGAGAGAGAGAGAGAGAGAGAGAGAGAGAGAGAGAGAGAGAGAGAGAGAGAGAGAGAGAGAGAGAGAGAGAGGTGGGACATGGCAGACAGACAGACAGACAGACAGATAAACAGTCAGAATATGAAAAATATGTATGTCCCTCTCTCTCTCTCTCTCTCTCTCTCTCTCTCTCTCTCTCTCTCTCTCTCAGTCAGTCAGTCAGTCAGTCAGTCACTCAGTCAGTCGGTCACTCAGTCAGTCACTCAGTCACTCAGTCAGTGAGTCAGTGAGTCAGTCAGTGAGTCAGTGAGTCAGTGAGTCAGTGAGTCAGTGAGTCAGTCACTCAATCACTCAGTCACTCAGTCAATCAGTGAGTCAGTGAGTCAGTCACTCAGTCACTCAGTCACTCAGTCACTCACTCTCTCTCTCTCTCTCTCTGGAAAAAGCATATAAAGAGAAACACTTGGCCTTCCTTCTCACCTCTTCTCTCTCTTTCTGGTTTTCCTTCCTTTTCGTCTTTCTTGTGGCCTCGGATTTTCCTCACCATCCTTTATCTTCTCTGCTTCCTCGCCCTCCTCGCATCATTAAGCAGGAGAGGTGAGGCAAAGTAATCAACTGAGTGAGGGGGAATCATTAGTGGGATGGGATGGCCTCTACCTCTGTCTCTCTGTCTGTCTGTCTGTCTGTACTGTCTGTCTGTCTGTCTGTCTGTCTGTCTCTCACTCTCTGTACCCATCCTTCCCTCCCCTCCCTTCCTCATCCCTATCCTCTCTCTCTCTCTCTCCCTTTGTGTGTTTTACTGTGTTATGTCAATTATTTCGTGCTGTTGTTATTGTTGTTTTGATTTGTTGTGTTTTTTTCCCCCTTTTTTTTCTTGTGATGTTTCTTTATAGTTTAATTTTTTTCTTTTTGTCTAAATTTTCCCCATTTTTTCCATTTTTTTTCCTGTTTTTTTTCCTGTCTTTTCTTCAGTTAGCGTTTCGTTGTTTTCCCTTCCTTCTCCCTCCCTCCCTCCCTCCTTGTCTTCCCTTCCTTCTTCCTCCCTCCCTCCCTCGTTGTTTTCCCTTCCTTCTTCCTCCCTCCATCCCTCGTTGTTTTCCCTTCCTTCTCCCTCCCTCCCTAGTTTTCCCTTCCTTCTTCCTCCCTCCCTCGTTGTCTTCCCTTTCTTCTCCTTCTTTCTGCCTCCTCCCATTTCCCCCTCTCGCTTCTTCCCCTTCTGTTGTTTGCTCTGCCTTTTGTTCTGTTATTTCAGCTGGGTCAGTCTTTTTCCCTCCCTCCCTTCCTTCCTTTCTAACTTTGCTCTGTTTCTTTCCTTCTTTATTTTTCTATTTTCTTTCTTTCCTTCTTGACTTTCTTCCTTCTGTATTTTCCTCCTGTTTTAGGTTTATTATCCCTCTCTCTTTTCTTCCTTTCTTTCATCTTATTCTTAATTCTTTCCTTTCTTTCCTTTCCTTTATTTTTCTATTTTTCTTTCCTTCCTTCTTGTCTTTCTTCCTTCTGTATTTTTCTTCTGTTTTAGCTTTATCATTCCTTTCTCCTTTCTTCCTTTCTTTCTTCATACTCTTAATTCTTTCTTTCCTTTCTTTCTCATATCCTTTCTTCCTTTTTTACTTTCCTTCTTTACTTAAATTGTCATTCTTCCTTCTTTTTTCTCTCTTCTCTCCCTCTCTCCCTCCCTCATTTCTTTCCTTAAAATGTTCCTTTTTTTTCTTCTTTCCTTTCTTCTTTCTCTCTCTCTTTCCTTCCTTATTCACCTCGTATAACCATTTGTGTGTGCATTTCCCTTTCAGTCCTATATATCTGGGTACAAGAAACGAAAACAGAGAAAAAGAGATTCTGGGAACGAAATTTGACTTACACAGCATTTGGCTCTTTTTTCTCTCCCTCCCTGAAGTTGAGGAGCGTATTTCTCTTTCTTCTGGCCTTCCATTTCTTGTTTCATTGAGTTTTACGGTTGGTTTTGTGACTGGCGAATTGAAAGTTGCAGAAGGAAAGGTTTGTATGACTACGTGATTGAAGATAGGGAGAGAGAGAGAGAGAGAGAGAGAGAGAGAGAGAGAGAGAGAGAGAGAGAGAGAGAGAGAGAGAGAGAGATGTATTTCTCTTTTCTAAACAACGAAAGCTAATTAACTCTAAAATAAACTAGAATGCAAATGGAAGACTCTCTCTCTCTCTCTCTCTCTCTCTTTAAACACTTTAAACACTTTAAACACTTTATTATATCTACCTGTATACAAGTATACACTGGCAGAGGCTCTCTCTCTCTCTCTCTCTCTCTCTCTCTCTCTCTCTCTCTCTCTCTCTCTCTCTCTCTCTCTCTCTCTCTCTCTCTCTCTCTCTCTCTCTCTCTCTCTCTCTCTCTCTCTCTCTCTCTCTCTCTCTCTCTCACACACACACACACACACACACACACACACACACACACACACACACACACACACACACACACACACACACACATACACAGTCGTTGTGATAATGGTTCCCCCAAAACCATTCTCTCTCTTTACTCTCCAAGTCTCGTAACTGATCCACCTTTCATGATGTTCATTTGCCATGCATGAAGTCCATCAGCAGTGCATCTCATTCGAAGGGGAGCAAGAAAAACAGGAAGGGGAAAAATAGAAGGGTGTGGTATTCCTGCTTTATAAAGGTAAAATAAAAATGAGAAAGAAAAGTTTGAAGGGTTTTAAAAGTAAGGTGAAAGAAAGTGGGAATTTTAAAAGAGAAAGAGGAGTAGGAGAAGAAAGGAAAGAACGTGCTAAGGAATTTATCTATACGTAAGGAAGTAACCACAGAATATTTTGACGAGTTTAAGGTGAAAATTAATAGTGTAACGGAGAGATGGGAATAGAGGAAAGTAAGGAATGCATGTGCGTTCATTAGTATAAGAAAAAGAAAGATAGAGAAGTTTGAATAAAAGAGAAAAGGAGTAGGAGAAAGGAAACAACGTGCCACGAAATTTATCTATACGAGTTTAAGGTGAAAATTAATAATGTAAAGGAGAAATGGGAAGAAAGGCATGTGCGTTCATTAGGATAAGAAAAAGAGAGAAGTTTAAATAATGTAGGAAAAAGAAAGAAATAAAAGGAAGAAGAGAAGAAAAAAAGGTGCAAGAAAATATATTCACTTACATACATCAAGAAAAAATGGAATTACGTTTTTTGAAAAGTTAAAGAAAGGTAAAAAAATAACAGCAGTTAAAAAGGAAAATGAATGAATAGGAAGAAATTGAAAGGAGAAGTGTATTTGCATGCGTGCGTAATAGAAAGACGGAAATTAAAATATGATTAAGAAAAAGGAATGAGAGAGAGAGAGAGAGAGAGAGAGAGAGAGAGAGAGAGAGAGAGAGAGAGAGAGAGAAGAAAAAAAAAACTTTCCTAACTTACTAATTTTGCCTGAAGAGTATTATGATGTGAGAAAAAGGACTAACCAAGATGTAAAGCATATACCTTGTGATGTGGAATAGAGGTTTTCATGTGCCAGTGTATTGGATATTGACATGTGTTTGCTGGGAAAAAGGAAAGAAAGAAGCTAAGAAAAAAGTACTCTGGAAAAAAGGAAAGAGTTAGATTTATAAGAGGAGAAGAAACATAATAGAGAAGTGAACTATGAAATCGAGATGGGGAAAGGAAAGAGTTAAGGGTTATAAGAGGAGGAAAACCAAACAAGAAAAGTGAACTATGAAATCGAGAATACTTTTGTGTGGATGGTATAAGAAAATGTACCCCAGAAAACCGTATAACATAACCAATAGACAAAAGTTATAGTAAGTTTAGAGACGAAAGGAAAAGTAAGAGAAGAAACAGAAAGGGACTCACGTATCCATTTACATAATTGAGTTGAAAAGAAAAAGAATGGAACAAAAAAAAAATCAGAAAAAAAGAAAATGTAAGTCGAGTAAAGAAAATGCGAAAAAAAAACAGACGGAGAGAAAAAAAAAATCAAATCTTAATAACATCAATAAAAAAAGATCGAAAAAAAACTGAAAAAAATATAGAAAAACAAAAAAATAGTGGAGAAACAGGGCAAGAAAAATGACAAGCTTCAATTAAAACAAGTTAAAAGAGGGAAAACATTGAAAAATCCAAACACAGAGGAAAAGAAGGTACTCTCAAATCTATTTACGTATTATGCTTGAGTTGCTGTTTTTCCTTCTTGTCCCTCCGCAGCTGGCTCACTCTCCTAATGAAAGCGGTGAGGTCGTCTGTGACTTGTCCTTCGTGGAGCTGAAGTTGACGGAAAGTTTGGTGTACCGTGCAGAGAGAGAGAGAGAGAGAGAGAGAGAGAGAGAGAGAGAGAGAGAGAGTTTATGGCGGAGGAAGGATGAGTGATGAACCGTGAAAGAAAATGAGAGGGTGGAAAGCAGAGAGAGAGAGAGAGAGAGAGAGAGAGAGAGAGAGAGAGAGAGAGAGAGAGAGAGAGAGAGAGAGAGAGAGAGAGAGAGACTGAACACGAATTTTTTTGATAAAGGTAGTTAATAGATCTAGTCAAAAAAGAATGAATACGAAAAGAAAGATGTAATAGACGGAAGAACAAGAGGAGACCAATTAGCAAGTAGAAAGATTAGTGACTTGTGGAAAGAGAGAGAAGTAGAGAAAGGGAGAAGAGAAGAGAAGAATTAGCTACGTAAATTAGAGAAAAATAGATTAAATGTCCATGTTTTTTTTCTATTTTTACATTTCTAAATACCAACCTAAAAAGAAAATGTGTCCTTTAAGCCTCTGTCATTTAGTGTAGATAATGAAAAGAAAGTGAAGAATTAGCTACGAAAATTAGAGAAAAATAGATTAAATGTCCATGTTCTTTTTTATTTTTACATTTTCAAATAGTAACCCCAAAAAAACCTGTTCCTTTAAGTCTCTGTAATCTAGTTCAGATAATGAAAAGAAAGGAGAGAGGTAAAGTATGTTGAGAAAATATACGCAGAGGGAGGAGAAAGAAGGAAGGAAAGCTGGTGGAAGAAGGGTGGAACGGAAATTATATTAGGAGAGGAGAGTTAATCATGGAGTTGATAAGAAAAAAAAGGAAATTGCTGGACAGAGAGATTAAAGAAAGGGAGAAAGGGTAATGACTGGTGAGAGATAGTGAGTGAGTGAACCAAGGCCGTTAGATAGGACTTGCAGTGTGTGTGTGTGTGTGTGTGTGTGTGTGTGTGTGTGTGTGTGTGTGTGTGTGTGTGTGTGTGTGTGTGTGTTTGAAGAATATGCAGTGGAAACATTTAAGCTTAAGGTAAAGGAAGTAAATAGAAAGTCAGCATAAATGATAGTGTTGGTTAATAGTGACAAGATAGAACTAAAACTTTGCGAAGGACCGAAAGATATTAAATTTGTTACGAAAGAAGAAAACAATGGAATAAATAGATACTGACGTGTTATTATAGTCATTATTATTATTATTATTATTATTATTATTATTATTATTATTATTCTGATGACTTAACACACCTGGATTAATGAAATGGAGTGAAGTAAATAGGTGGTCTACATCTCCTGTTTCTCATCCCACTCAGCACGTCCTCCTTCACCAGCTGATTTTATGACGCTATTACGGCAAATGTGTGGGCAATATTAAGGCGACGTTCCTGGAGGCGTTACTAGTTAATATCGGAGGAATCAAAACATTTCTGGAACTTTTAGAGCCGTTGATCGTGATTGCCGTATCTGTTGTTGACATTAAATCTGACAACAACAACAACAACAACAACAACAACAACAACAACAACAACAACAACAACAACAACAACACTGCTACTAACTACTACTACTACTACTACTACTACTACTACTACTACTACTACTACTACTACTACTACTACTACTACTACTACTACTACTACTACTACTACTACTACTACTACTACTACTACTACTACTACTACTACTACTACTACTACTACTACCACCACCTACTACTAAATACAGAAAACGAAGTGAGGAAAGAGGTAAATGTAAAAATAATGGTGTGGCTCTTACGTATCTATGAGCAACATTTTGACATTACAGCGTCAGGTTATTGAGTTGTGAGGGAATATTGGTATAATTCGCTTCATCTCCTCTCATCCTCAAGGCGTTGCAGTGACAGAAGAAGGAGAATGTTCATGTTGCACTAATTGGACAAGTGAGTGGGAGTGTGATGGTGTTTACGTGTTTCGCGACGTGTGTGAAAGTGAAGACTGTACCGAGCGTTCATTAACCCCTTCAGTACCATGACAAGTTACTATTAGGCGATTTTATACAGCTTCAGAAACTCATGTGGGGATTAAAATAGTGAAGCTTCTGGAGTATTAACCTTATGACTTCCATTGAACCTTGCTAGTGTAAATAAAAATCGTCTAATCACACCCAAAACTCATGGTAAAAATGTGTTTCAATACTGAAGGGGAGGTTAACTACATGTAAAGTATATGTCGGGTATGTGCGGGCTAGTCGAGTGGTAATTAGTCGCAGCGGGATCAGACCTGGTGGGCTTTATGGCAATGGCGATGGTTACACTGTAGTAATATCCCTTCAAGCCTTTCCTCGTGCCTCCTGACGGCGACGCAGTGGAAACGACGCCCGCCATTACATGAACTAGTCATTGACACTACAGGGATGGTTTTTCTTTGTTTTCCTTTTTCTGTTTCTCCGTTGCACCACTTCGTGTAATAACCGGTGCCACGTATCGCTCAGCCACGCGCCGATCAGTAAGAATGCGTTGTGAAATACCGACGTGATCCTGTCTTCACTTCATCCAATATAAAAAGGAAAGGAACACAGCTCAGTGAAAGCAATTTCTGTCCTTTTACAGTTTCTGCAACCTAAGAACTGAAAAATCTTAATGAAAAAATCTTTTATGAGAGAGAGAGAGAGAGAGAGAGAGAGAGAGAGAGAGAGATATTAAGGATTCCTCTGTAGTGCGGGGTCTTACCGGTGGCGTGTATTGCTTTAACAGGCTGGTCAGGGCGCTTGGCCAGTCACACAGTCTGCACCTGGACGCATCACGCGCAGCAGTGTGGTGATGGAGTTAGGGACACTTATCAGATTAAAGCCATGCATCAAATTATAGAGATGTACGAATGTATCCTCTGTGGTGAGAACTGCGGCAGCGGTCACCGGGTACTCAAGGCGTGGCATGTGCTGGGTTGTGTGAGCAGTGGGTGAAGCCGAGCGTCTGTACACATGACACTGGCTAGCAACTTACGTTCCTCATTTTTTTTTTATGTAAGAGGAAAACTAGCAAGGGCAAAAAGATGAATATTAGAAAATAAAAGGCCCACTTGAACTGTAGTCTCCATAAAAGAATCAAAAGAATTACTTAAAATTCAGGGACAAATGTCTCAACACCTCTCTCTAAAAGAACTACTTCTTAGGCTCACCGGGATTGGAATTTTGATACATATTCGTCACATTGGCTGTAGAGAATAAGCGTAAAATTAAAGCTATAATCATGAAGTCGCAGTGGAAAATCCTTTAAGGGCTATTTTCGAGACCCACAGAGACCTTTAACCCCTTCAATACTGAGACACTTTTTTTCTTACTTTGAGATTTGTTTACGATTAGACCATTTTTCTTTACATTAGGAAGAATCTGTGGAGGTCAGAAGATTAACGGCCAGAGTCTTCACTATCTTAATCCCCAACATAAGTTTCTGAAGCTGTATAAAACCACCAAATAATACGCAGAATGAAAAGGGAAACGCGTCATGGTACTCAAGGGTTTAAATCTAGTTCTAATGCAAATTCTTCACTCTGGCTATGCTTAATACGTATAACTATCACCAGAACCATAAAACACCCTTGAAACCACCAAATACTAAGTAGAATGAATAGGGAAAAGTGTCATGGTACTAAAGGGTTTAAATCTAGTTCTAATGCATATTCTTCACTCTGATCATGCTTAAGATGTATAAAACTATCACTAGAAACATAAAAACACCTTGAAACTAAGAGGAACCTTCACTGTAACCTTTTAAAACTAATTGAAATGAGACACCGCAACGTTTGGGAGCATCGCCTGGTGTGAAGAGTGTGGTAGATGGAATGGAGGCGGCCCCGGACACCTTGCCAACCGGGCGTGACTTTCTGGTGGCCGATTTGACATAAGATCCATCCTCCTCTTCCGTTTTCCTTCCTTCCCTCCTTCCTTCTTTCACTACTGTTACCTTTCCCCGTTTCCTCCTTCTCTCTTTCTTTCTCTCCCTCTCTACATCCTCCTCTTCTGTTTTCCTTCCTTCCTTCCTTCCTTCCTTCCTTCCTTCCTTCCTTCCTTCCCTCCTTCCCTCCTTCTTTCACTACTGTTACCTTTCCTTTTCCTCCTTCTCTCTTTCTTTCCATCTCTCTCTCTCTCTCTCTCTCTCTCTCTCTCTCTCTCTCTCTCTCTCTCTCTCTCTCTCTGCATCCTCCTCTTCTGTTTTCCTTCCTTCCTTCACTCGTTCCCTCCTTCACTACTATTACCTCTCATCTTTTCCTCTTTCTCTCTTTCTTTCTCTTTCTCTCTCTCCCTCTCTGCTTCTCTTCTTTCCCCCTTACTTTTTTTTTTCCTGTTCTCTTTCCATTTACTTTTATACTCTCTCTCCTTTCTTGTCTCCTAAAAAGCCATACGATATTTCCTCCTACATTTCTTTTCTCTCTCTCTCTCTCTCTCTCTCTCTCTCTCTCTCTCTCTCTCTCTCTCTCTCTCTCTCTCTCTCTCTCTCTCTCTCTCTCTCTCTCTCTCTCTCTCTCTCTCTCTCTCTCTCTCTCTCTCTCTCTCTCTCTCTCTCTCTCTCTCTCTCTCTCTCTCTCTCTCTCTCTCTCTCTCTCTCTCTCTCTCTCTCTCTCTCTCTCTCTCTCTCTCTCTCTCTCTGTATCGTTAATCTTGTTAAGTGGCTTCAAGTAATAACTCAGTTGACAATACTTCTGCTTTTTTCTCTTTAACTTGCTTCCACACAAAAGAAACTCCAGTGTGTGTGTGTGTGTGTGTGTGTGTGTGTGTGTGTGTGTGTGTGTGTGTGTGTGTGTGTGTGTGTGTGTGTGTCATGAATGTTCCTGTTGGTGTTTATGTGTTAGTTTGAATTTTTTTTTTTTTAGAGAAGAATCATCTAATCAATATTGCGTTTTCTCTTTCTTTTCTTTCTTTTTTACTTTCTCCTTTTTTTCTCTCTCTTTTTCTTTCTCTTCTCTATATTTTACCTTCATCACCTTTATGGAAATCTCTTTTTACGTTTTTTTTAATTCGTTTTTGTGTTTTTCAGTATCGCCAGCACGAGAGAGAGAGAGAGAGAGAGAGAGAGAGAGAGAGAGAGAGAGAGAGAGAGAGAAGAGCAGAAGTATTTTGTCCTCCGCTACACGCAAAGGGTGTCAGTGAAGAGCAGGGAGGAGGGAGACAGTGGCAGGAGAGAGGAGGGAGAGGAGAGAGGAGGACGGAAGAGGGAGAGGAGAGGGAAGAGAGGGAAGGGAGAGGAGAGGGGAGGAGGGAAGAGGGAGAGGAAAGGGAAGAGAGGGAAGGGAGAGGAGAGGGGAGGACGGGAAGAGGGAAAGGAGAGGGAAGAGAGGAAGGAGAGAGAGGGAGGACGGAAGAGGGAGAGGAGAGGGAAGAGAGGGAAGGGAGAGGAGAGGGGAGGACGGGAAGAGGGAGAGGAGAGGGAAGAGAGGAAAGGGATCAGGAAAGGGGAAAAAATATTGAGAACTGAAATAAGAAAAATATGGCTAAAAGGAAGGTTATGGAGATGACATGTCGGTGTGTGTGTGTGTGTGTGTGTGTGTGTGTGTGTGTGTGTGTGTGTGTGTGTGTGTAGGTATGTACGTCTTTGGGAGTGGTCAGGTAATGTTTTTCTTTCTTCTTCTTCTTTTCATTCTCCTTCCTTCCTTCCTTCCTTCCTTCCTTCCTTCTTTCTTTCCTTCCATGTATCCCTCTCCTCGTCCAGTGTTCTCTCGTATCTTTCTTTACTCCCACTTTTCCTTTCATCCATTCATTCTTTCATTTATCTTTTCCTTTATCTCTCTTTCCTAACTTTTTTCTTCTTTCCTTCCTTCCTTTCTTTCTTTTCGTCATTTCCCTGTCTTTCCATAGTTTTATAGTTTTCCTTTTTCCTCTCCTTTATACTTCCTTTTCTCCTTTCAATCTTTCTATCATTCTTTTTTACCCTCATATTCTCTCTCTCTCTCTCTCTTTCTCTAAGCATCCGTTCACTCGTCCATCCCTCCATTCCTTCTAAATTCTCCTCTTACATTCTCTCCATTCCTACCTTACCATCCTTTCTCCCTTCCCTTCATCTTATTACCACTCTCTTCATCCCTCCATCCTTATTTCTTTCCTCATAGTTCCCATTCTTCATCCTTCTCGCCATCTGCATCTCGCCCTTCCCGCATTCCGTCTGTCTGTTCTACCTTCGCGTCCTTCACTGCCCTCCTCTACACTGACATCAAAGTAGAGTATGCCATAAGAGCTTCCGGAAGGCTGATTACTATGAGCACCAAGAGGAAGACAAGGAAGAGGAGGAAGGCCACCAGCTAACGCGAGAGAGAGGGAGGGAGAGAGAAGGGGGTTGGGTGACGGGGAGTGAGTGAGTGAGGAAATTGAAGGACGTAGAGAGGAAGGAAGGGAAGGAGAAACGGAGGCAAGAGACGTAATCGGAAAGGAGAGAGAAAAAAAAATGAAGGAGTGGAAGAAAAACGCTTGATAAAACTAAAGAGGTAAGAGAAAGGAAGCGATGATGAGGAAGACGAGAAAGGAGAAAAGGAGGAGGAATACAGCAAAGAGAGAGAGAGAGAGAGAGAGAGAGAGAGAGAGAGAGAGAGAGAGAGAGAGAGAGAGAGAATGAATGTACAGGATAACACACGCAAGATACAGGGCTTAGCTGCAGGCTCAGTTTCACGGGCCCATCCCTCAGCCTTGGGGATTCTGACCGCTGCTTGGGTGTGTGAAGGGGCAAAGAGAGAAACTCCCAGAGAGAGAGAGAGAGAGAGAGAGAGAGAGAGAGAGAGGGAGAGGGAGAGGGAGAGTAATCCTTTAACCCTGGATAAGCCGTTGAAGTCAGGTCATGGAGGAAAAAAGAAAGGGAAGGGGGAGAGAGAGAGGTCTTGTGGCCTGTAATGCAAAGAACACTTCCTCCTCTTCTTCCCCCAAAACACGTAGGCTTTAATTAGAGGAGTACAAGTCAAGGTTGAGTTCTCTTTAGGCATAATGTGCTTCCTGGTGCATAGTGTAGCGTGCTGTGTGTGTGTGTGTGTGTGTGTGTGTGTGTGTGTGTGTGTGTGTGTGTGTGTGTGTGTGTGTGTGTGTGTGTGTGTGTGTGTGTGTGTGTGTGTGTGTGTGTGAGAGAGGGGTTATTATTGGTGGCTGTGGTGGTTATGGTGGTGGTGATATGCTGTGGTGTTGTTAATGTGTGTTTTATGTTTGTTTTTGTTTCCTTTCTCTTCCTTTTTTTGTTTACTTCTGCTGTTACTACTACTACTACTACTACTACTACTACTACTACTACTACTACTACTACTACTACTACTATCACCACCACCACCACACGCACACACACACACACACACAGGGAAAGCCAGCATATTCTTCGGACATTTCATTAAATTTCCGCTTCGTCATATTTTTTCGTTATATTTACTTATCCCTTGTTCTCTTCGTTCTTACTCCTTCTGGTCTTTCTATTTTAATTTTGTGACGCACGTTTCAAGTATATAAAAGCTGAAAAGAGACGCGAAATATGCAGAAGAGGAGGAGGAGGAGGAGGAGGAGGAGGAGGAGGAGGAGGAGGAGGAGGAGGAGGAGGTAGAAGTGGAATGAATAGTAAGTGATTGTTATAATGATGGTGATGATGATGATGATAATAATAATAATAATAATAATAATGATAATGATAATAATAATAAATAATAATAATAATAATAATAATGATGATACTACTACTACTACTACTACTACTACTACTACTACTACTACTACTACTACTACTACTACTACTAATATGAAAAGATTAAGATGTAAAAAAGACGAAGAAGAAAAAGAAGAAGAAGAAGAAGAAGAGGAAAAAGAATATTAAGAAGAATTTTAAAAGAAAAAGAAGAGAGAGAGAGAGAGAGAGAGAGAGAGAGAGAGAGAGAGAGAGAGAGAGAGAGAGAGAGAATTGTGTATTAGACTTTGGTGTTTTCTTTGATCTTTTCTTTCATATATTCCCCAAATCTTTCTTTTTCGATATTCGTCTTTCTTTTAATCCTGATCCTGTGTGTGTGTGTGTGTGTGTGTGTGTGTGTGTGTGTGTGTGTGTGTGTGTGTGTGTGTGTGTGTGTGTGTGTTGTAAGCCCTCGATACTCTGTCTGGATTCATTTGTGCTTCAGTTTTCTTTTGTTTGGGTTTTCTTGATCCTTACCTACATTGGTGAATAATTCTGGAAAGCAGTGACCTATTGTGTCATTTTTTAGGCAAGTTATTGTTTTAGTTTTTTTATGAAGGGAAGAGAGCCAGATTAATAAAAAGGCTCACTTGAATGCTGGCTCTCTACAAAGGGAAAAACGTCAGCCAAAATTAGGGAGGAAAGGCCTCGATACCTCCCTCTTAAAAGAAGACAAGTCATAGGAAGTCGGAAATACAGATGCAGGGAGGGAGTTCCAGAGTTTACCAGTGAAAGGTATGAATGATTGTTATTTCTATATATATATTTTTTTAAAGTTCATATTTGAGTGTAAAGTTGTTAGTCACGTTTAGTCTCACTGTAATTGTTCCTTCCATTTAAATTTGGTCTATACATTATTTCATGTCAGTATTTGAGTGTACAGTTGTTAGTTAGTCACATCTAGCTTCACTGTAATTGTTTCTTTTATTTAACGGAATTACATTTGAATTTGATTTGTTTTTATATTATTTGTTCCACTGATAAATTTGTGTGATATTTTTTTTTTGTTCTGCTCGTTGTTGTAATTGTGCCAGAAAGAGTGAAATGCGTTTTATCTATTTTGTTCTTTTCCTTGTTATCTGTTGTTTCCGTTTTTTATGTAATTTGTTTCACTGATAAATTTGTGTGATGTGTGTTTTTGTTTTGCTTGTTTCTATAATTGTGATTAAGGTATTTGTAATTTGTGTCAAAAAGAGTGAATCAGAGTGAATTGATTTTTTATCTGTTTTTATCTTGCTTTGTTTGTTCTGTGTTGTTTCCTCCTGGACGAGAGGCTGAAGCGAAGAGTGTGTCCCAGAAGGATAAATTGGTTTCTTCATAGGTTACATAAGCAAACAAATATATGTACAGTTTTATTTCTTACAAATAAGTAAAATATATTGTCTGTCTGAATTTACTTGTCATTTCTTTACATATTATGAATCGTTCAACATATTCAGATCATAAAGACACACACACACACACGTACACACAATATTTTGATATATATGTTGACCATTTTCTTACTCTGCAACTTAGGTTAGTAGTGTATATGAATACTTACACCGATGCTTATACATAGACGTCAGCCTGTATGTGCACAATGTAGACTATGGATGCCGCCAATAAGATTCTTGTTCCCACTCACCAAAAGCTGTTGTCTTCAACAGAGACGTGACGCGGGGACTGGCACTGCGACGCGATGCTGTGCGGGTCTTCCTTTGTCATGGCGCAGGCAAGTAAAGCCACCGTTTTCTGTACACACACACACACACACACACACACACACGGGACCGTCTAATCTCTCTGAGCCTCGGAGAGATAAAAGTGCGAAGCGACTTGTTTATCCAAATACTTAATATATTTTTTTATTCTTATATTTTTGTTTTGACGCCGAGTTTTCGTGCGCGTGAGCGATTGTGTATCTCAACTTTAAATACTCGTATCCCTCATAGTCCGTGAGCGTTGTTGTTTTCCAGACAGTGACTTGCTCCATGTGTACTCTGCATGGCTATGGAGGACTGAGCTGCGCGCGACTGCTTACTGACTGGATGACTGACCTGCAACGTGGCTAACTTTTTATGGCTGTGTGTTGACTCGCTGGATTAATGAACAGGGGATGTTGTTTATCTGTGTTAGTTTGGGCAAAGTGTTGGCTGGCTGACTGGTTGGCTGACTGGTTGGCTGACTGGTTGGGTGACTGGTTGGCTGACTGGTTGGGTCGGTAGCTTGATGATGGGTTGAGTGGCCAGCGTGTGACAAATTATGGAAGTAACTCTGCCTAGAAGGTCCTCATTGCATCATTCAGTCTTCTTACCATCTCGTCAAGGTCCAGCTGTATTAAGTGCCTCCTTTCTGAGCTACTTCAGACTCCTTTGTGTACCTCGCTGCGGGCTGGCCTCGTGACGTCCTCTACAACTCTATGGCTTCAGGGTCCTTGTAGGTGAAGCCAGCACGGAGGTTCCTGTAGAACTTCAAAACTCCCCACAAGGCCAGAATCTGGGGACGGAGGGAGACGGCGGCAGGCTTTGAGAGAAGTGGAGGCGTATGTCAGAGCAAGTTGAAGTAAATGAGGGTGAGTTTAGGGGTGAGTTGAGGCATACGTGAGGGGGAAGGACGGCCAGAGTTAAGGGTGTGTGGAAGGGAGGTAGTAAAGGACGTGATGGAAGGCTAGAGGCTCACAGGAGACGGTGAGGAGTTGGGAGGAGGAGGGAGTGTGAGGGAAGACAGGGACATGGGTACGAATGAATGAATGAAGGAATGAAGGAAGGAAGGAAAAAATGAAGAGAAAAAAAGATGGAGGAATGAAGGAAAAAAGGGAAAAGTAAGAGAAAGAGAGAGAGAGAGAGAGAGAGAGAGAGAGAGAGAGAGAGAGAGAGAGAGAGAGAGAGTAGTGATGTTGGCCTGGTGATAATGACGTCTCTCTGGCCCTGTCCGATTACAGTCGTTTCATTTCGCTGTTTCTCTTAAGTGTGAAGGGTATGTGGCTCACTCACACCCCTCTGATAATGCACTATGCTGACTAGTATTAGCTGAAGGTGTGAAGCAAACTGTGGCAGAGTATAACGATC
>NC_059297.1:5749170-5779170 GCF_017591435.1 Portunus trituberculatus | reverse complement strand
CATCTACTAGCCGTATGGCGCGGCGTTGGATGCTGTCCAGTCTCCTTCTGTGTGTGGCGGCACAGGACATCCAGGAGAGAGCTGCGTACTCAAGGTGGGGCCGCACCTGTGCCTTGTACAGCAGCAGTCTCCCCTTCCTGTCGAGGAAACTGGCGATCCTTCTGAGAGCGGAGATCCTGTGAGAGGCTTTCTTGGCAATGGATTTGACATGGCTGTCAAACCTCAGCCCTCGATCCACCTCCACTCCAAGTATCTTGACGTCATCTTGGGTGGGAGAGCAGCAACGCCAAAGACAACTTTCCTGCCATTGCTGCCATGGCGGCTGGGGACCGAGACAACCATTGCCTGTGTCTTCTCCGGCGCGAATGTCACTTGCCAGCGAGCACCCACTCCTCTATCACTCGTAGCTGCTGATTGATGGCCTCAGCAGCCCGCCCACTGTCCTGGCGTGGATAGGTATAGGAGAGGGTGCAGTCATCAGCATAGGCCTTGACTCCTGGCAGTAGCTGGAGAAGATCATCCACGTAGATATTCCACAGGGTGGGCCAAGAATTGAACCCTGTGGCACTGATGCCTCCACAGGCAGGGACTCAGATGTTTGCCCGTTGACAACCACCTTGAGGCTTCTGTCCTGCAGGTAATTTCCCAGGAGTCGTAGCAAGCCACCCTGGATGCCTTTAGCACGAAGCTTTTCCAGTAATCCGTTGTGCCATACTTTATCAAAAGCTCCAGCTATGTCCAAAGCAACCACTATAGTGTCCTTGCCGTCGTCGAGGGCGTCCTGCCACTGCCTGGTGAGAAGCATCATTAGGTCGGAGGTTGACCTTCCAGGTCTGAACCCAAACTGTTGGTCTGAGAGGAGGGCATTGTCCTTGAGATGGCTACACACCACCTCTGCCACGACCCTCTCAAACACTTTACCCACCACTGACAACAGGGATATGGGTCTGTAGTTTTTTGGGTCCGTCCTGGAGCTTTTTGTGTGCAGGAACTACTCGAGCCTCCTTCCACACTGAAGGCCAGACGTTTTCCCGTACACAAGTTGTGAACTTGGGTGAGAGGGCAGCCAGTTCCTGGGAGCATCGCTTCAGCAGGTGCGGGCTGATGTCATCAGGGCCGGTAGCTTTCTGTGTGTCCAGCCCCGCAATAATCGCTTCACCTGCTGATGCGTCACCTCCACCATGGTGACAGTCTTCTCACATTGCTGGACCAGCTGAGGCGGTGGCTGCTGTGGATTCCCCACCTTCATTTTCCAGCAAACAAGGAAGCCAGCAACTGTGCCCTCTCCTTACTGCTGGTGGCGACAGTACCGTCCTGCTTGCTGAGGGGAGGGATGGATTCTTGGTGGCCAGTTCCTGTTTGTCCTTAACAAGGGACCACCAAGTTTTGTTTCCTACGCCAGTGCCACACAGTTTCCGGCGCAGGCTTTCCTCCCACTTTCTCTCTCTCTCTCTCTCTCTCTCTCTCTCTCTCTCTCTCTCTCTCTCTCTCTCTCTCTCTCTCTCTCTCTCTCTCTCTCTCTCTCTCTCTCTCTCTCTCTCTCTCTCTCTCTCTCTCTCTCTCTCTCTCTCTCTCTCTCTCTCTCTCTCTCTCTCTCTCTCTCTCTCTCTCTCTCTCTCTCTCTCTCTCTCTCTCTCTCTCTCTCTCTCTCTCTCTCTCTCTCTCTCTCTCTCTCTCTCTCTCTCTCTCTCTCTCTCTCTCTCTCTCTCTCTCTCTCTCTCTCTCTCTCTCTCTCTCTCTCTCTCTCTCTCTCTCTCTCTCTCTCTCTCTCTCTCTCTCTCTCTCTCTCTCTCTCTCTCTCTCTCTCTCTCTCTCTCTCTCTCTCTCTCTCTCTCTCTCTCTCTCTCTCTCTCTCTCTCTCTCTCTCTCTCTCTCTCTCTCTCTCTCTCTCTCTCTCTCTCTCTCTCTCTCTCTCTCTCTCTCTCTCTCTCTCTCTCTCTCTCTCTCTCTCTCTCTCTCTCTCTCTCTCTCTCTCTCTCTCTCTCTCTCTCTCTCTCTCTCTCTCTCTCTCTCTCTCTCTCTCTCTCTCTCTCTCTCTCTCTCTCTCTCTCTCTCTCTCTCTCTCTCTCTCTCTCTCTCTCTCTCTCTCTCTCTCTCTCTCTCTCTCTCTCTCTCTCTCTCTCTCTCTCTCTCTCTCTCTCTCTCTCTCTCTCTCTCTCTCTCTCTCTCTCTCTCTCTCTCTCTCTCTCTCTCTCAACAATAACACAAACAAGGGAAGAAAATGAAAGATCTAATGACAGCCAGTGAATAACACAAAAAAATCAATGGACAATTATCTCCAGCAGTCGCAGCGCAATAGAAACAAGAAAATAAAGTGAGAAATAAACGAAGCATGGAGGCGTGAAAACAACACCCGCTAAATGGCAGCGACAATTTTGTGAACTGTGAAGAAGAGTCAGAGGGGGACGATGTAAAAATCTTACTGCCTTAACAAAGGAATCAAAGCAAAGGAATGTTACGACCCGTGTGTGTGTGTGTGTGTGTGTGTGTGTGTGTGTGTGTGTGTGTGTGTGTGTGTGTGTGTGTGTGTGTGTGTGTGTGTGTGTGTGTGTGTGTGTTTACTTACCTAGATTTCCAGCAGGTGTCGTGTTCTGTGTCCATACTGACTTTTTACACAACTTTGTTTTGAAATAACTGTTTCCTCTGTTAGCACCATTTTTATTTTCAGTCTACTCTGGCTGTGTTTACGTTGATGGAGGCGAAATATTACTAAAGCACCTTTTAAAGCGTCATCTGTATTCATGTCCATTGTTATTTACACACTTTCTATTAAGATATATTCCTACTTTTATTCCACTCCTTAACCACCATAAGTAATGACTTCTTCCCTTCCTTACTCTGCTTGCCTTAATGCGACAACTGGTTTAGATTTGGCAGCATTTTTCTTCTGTCTTGAGCTTATATTATCTCTGGGCTTTGATCATGGAAGTATGGATGATCGATTTGTTTACCTAAAAGAGGTGTGGATGGTTTATTTCCTTGTTGCAGTGGTGCAGGCTGGCTCTTTAAGGTGGCGCTTGTAAAGATTCATATGACGTGTGTCCCAGTGCAATCACAAAGGAAGATAGGATTGGTGGAAGCGTGTGTGGTGTGTATGATCCTCGGCCCTTCGATAAGTGTGAGAGCCGTTAGTTCACCATCTCTGCATTGTAACTTCTTGGACATCGCCTCTGATGGTGGTAGGTTTCAACATCTCTATCTAAGAATTAGTTATTGATGTAATGAATTTTGTCGCTTGCTCTGTTGCTCCATCACGAAATTCTGCCATTCGTTTGGTTGTGAACGAGTGTTGCTCTCTTGTCCAACCCTTCTCCTCTTCTCTTGGCAGCAGGGATTGAAAAACATCTGTTTCTTTAAGAAATGTTTTTTCGTTACTGCTGAAAACATGTTAGACTTTGCAGCTTCTGGTTACATATTTACAAGATTAACTCAAAATTCCTCGAAAGATGCAATCTGTCGTGCGACGAAATTAATTCCAACGTTATTGACTGAATTTGAGGAAGTGAGGCTGAAACTTATCATTCCTTACCCGGCGGAGATGAGATTATGTCTGAACACATGATGTAAGTATTAAAGACCTTAAGAATCGCTGAGTTAGCCATTCGACCCTCTGTGAAATCAGAACTGGCGCGAGAAATACGACGTCTCCAGTGAATTGTTTTCTCTTGAATCACCTCGCCACTTGCTGGAGGGAACCACTCACTTGACGCAGCGAGGGGG
The DNA here is from genome assembly GCF_017591435.1 of Portunus trituberculatus. Lineage (NCBI taxonomy): Eukaryota > Metazoa > Arthropoda > Malacostraca > Decapoda > Portunidae > Portunus > Portunus trituberculatus. Next base: position 5,775,450 of record NC_059297.1, on the reverse strand, counting down.
ACGAAAATAATTCAATCGGAAAACAATTTTTGATCGTAATGCCAAATAAAAAATCGGAAAATTTTTATTAATGAATTTTTTTTATCATTTAGTTCTTATTTCCAAGCATGCTATAATATCTACTGAATGTGCAGTGCGTGATACATGCACCTTTTTGGGTCTCTGAAAGCACGTGTGTAGGAGATGCCACACAATATTCTCACCCCTCTTGAGGACCACTGAGGGAGAGACCGGCGGGCAGGTAAGAGAGAGCCTTGGAGTCATCTCGTTGTTCGTCTTCTTCCCTCATACTAAAGATTACCTGCGGCCTACTTAAGCCTCTCACTGCTCAAGTCGCCTTTCGCTAACATTCAGCCGAGTATAAAGTATAGTTTGCATGGACAGATTGTGTTATGAGGGAATTAAAGACAATGCAATGTTTGTAGTTAGGAATAGAAACCTTTGGAAAGTTGTAAGGTAAGGCATTGTAAGAAAAAAAATCTTATTAGTGAAAGGGTTGAGCAGGTAATGACGCAAGTCTGTAGACCATCTAGTACTGTAACTACTATTCCTGTGTTCCTCGCTGTCTGTGCTCTCCTCTTTCTCCTCCTCCTCCTCCTTCTTCTCCTCCTCCTCTTCCTCTTGTTCTAGTTCTTGTTCTTGTTCTTCTTCATCTTGTTCTTCTTGTTTTTCTTGTTGTTTTCCTCCTCCTCCTCCTCCTCCTCCTCCTCCTCCTCCTCCTCCACCTTACCCTTCTCTAATGGGAACACTGGGAACAAGGATATATGACATTTCTACTTGCTTTTTTCCATTTATTTCCTTCCCATCTGCCTTTATTTGCAATGCTGTCTGTGTCCCTTGTGTGTGTGTGTGTGTGTGTGTGTGTGTGTGTGTGTGTGTGTGTGTGTGTGTGTGTGTGTGTGTGTGTGTGTGTGTGTGTCTGTGTGTGTGTGTCTGTTTCTGTTTCTCTTTCTCTCTCTCTCTCTCTCTCTCTCTCTCTCTCTCTCTCTCTCTCTCTCTCTCTCTCTCTCTCTCTCTCTCTCTCTCTCTCTCTCTCTCTCTCTCTCTCTCTCTCTCTCTCTCTCTCTCTCTCTCTCTCTCTCTTTTCCACCTTCTTATCCTTCCTATTCCATCCACCTCTCTTTCTCATCCCTTCCTTTCACTCATCCCTCCTCCTCTTATCCTTTCCCACTCTCCCCTCTCCCTCCAACCCCAGGAACATGCCCGTATCAGATGTGTGTCCCGTGCTATCGAGCTTCAGCACATCAAGTTGGGTGCGTCCTTGCTGAGGAGAGGTGATTGTAGGTGGAGGACGGCGTTAGGTCGATCATCTAAAGATGTTTGAAGGCAATGACGGGGAAATATTTGCTCCTATACTATTCTTGTGTTGCTTCCAATTAGCGTACCAGTTTGAAACACCTTTTCTCCGCATTTGCGCAGCTTTCAAAAGGCTTAATTTGAAGTGACACGGGTTTTAAGGGGGTTTTTATGGTTCTAGTGACAGGTTAATAGTTTTTCTGTGGGCTTTGGAAGCAGTCAAGATGAGAAAGTATGTAGTTTTTTAATATGTGTTAAGAGAAAGTTTAAATATACACAGTATATATATATATATATATATATATATATATATATATATATATATATATATATATATATATATATATATATATATATATATATATAAATGTATATATTAGTGTTTGCTGGTTCATCTAGTTAATGAACGTGTGTGCGAGTGTGTTTGTGTGTTTGTGTAATGCTGCAAGTGTGGCAAATGGAATGAAAGTAATGAGTTGGTGAGGAAATTAATGGAGGAATTAAAAGTAATACAATTATTCTCTTTCGTTTTAATACCACAAATGGAGAAGGAGGTGGTGATGGTAGTGGTAATGATGATGATAATATAAATTCCTAATAATAATAATAATAATAATAATAGTAATAATAATAATAATAATAATAATAATAATAATAATAATAATAATAATAATAATAATAATAATAATAACAACAACAATAATAGATAACAGTAACACATTATATTCCATTGTTTCTTCTTAATATCTTGTATTCCCTTCCTCTTCCCCTATACCATCCACTCATCCGTTCTCTCTAATCTGCATCCTCCTCCTTCACCCTCCCCGCCCTCTCCTCTCAGGCCATGATCCGCGCCAACGTCATATCATTCGATCAAACACGGCCGGCTTCTTGCTGCTTAGGAGGGGCACGTGAAGGAAGAGGCAGTGAAGGGAAACTGCCTCTCCCTTCACTGCCTCTCCCTTCATTGCCTCTCCCTTCACTGCCTCTTCCTTCACGTGCCCCTCCTAAGCAGCAAGAGGCCGGCCGTGTTTGATGGAATGATATGACGTTGGCGCGGATCATGGCCAGAGAGGGGAGGACAGATATTGGATGTAGAATTAGGACACGCGTACTGATGTATATACGGTAAACACGTTGAATCTTAATATTGCTCTTGTTTATTTATTTATGTGGTGGCTGTGTGTGTGTGTGTGTGTGTGTGTGTGTGTGTGTGTGTGTGTGTGTGTGTGTGTGTGTGTGTGTGTGTGTGTGTGTGTGTGTGTGTGTGTGTCGCAGTATCTGGAATTATACGTCACCTTTAGGTATAATCTGTTTTGCTTCGAAGGAGAGAAAAACACGTTTAACTTTTCTTTTGCCGTATTTGAGAGATTATTTAACAACAGAGAGAGAGAGAGAGAGAGAGAGAGAGAGAGAGAGAGAGAGAGAGAGAGAGAGAGAGAGAGTTAATTTTTAGATTTTTAGAGACAAATTTTTAGATAATCATCCACAAATTAGTATTTTTCCTTTTTTTAATAATGTCTAATTTGTTCTGTAGCTTGAGAAAAAAGAAACTATCATTTTAATAATTCGCAGGTACTTATTTTGTATTAGTCGTGTGAGTTGTTCTGTAATGTGCGAAACAAGAGACGATACTGAGCTCCTGATAAAACAAAAGTCTATATTTTCACGTGATCACCTACAAATATCTGCACTAATACCTAATTTTCAGTACTGTAGTCTCCCTATAAGGCTCTTTAACTTGGAAAATAGGCAAAACAGTGCTCTCAATCCTTTTTTCAACTCGTTTGCTTCCATATCAACATTTATTCATAATACATCGAAGGTTAACGAGTAATCATTTCTATATCCTGAACTGATCTCCTTAATCTCTTCATTACTAAGACACGTTTTCATATTCATATTGCTTAGTATTGAGGGATTTTACACTGTTTCAGAAACTTATGTGGGGATTAAAACAGTGAAGACTCTGACCATTAATCTTCTGACCTCCATAGACAGTTCATAATGTAAATAAAACCGTCTAATCGTACCCAAAACTCATGGTATTAAAGAGTCGCTTTTCTTCTTTGTAGACAACCACTCAAGAGGGCCTTTTTTTAATCTTCTTTTTTTTCCCCTTGGCTGGTTCTCTTTCCTACATAAAAAACAAATGAAGAAGTTAACGCAAAGCTATTTCCTTAATTTTTCTATGTATGACCAACCAAACAATAGTTCACTAACCTCTGAACCTTAAAAAAGAACAACCAAACCAATAGAAAAAAAAGAAAGAACTAGTGGATGGTAAGGGAGTGGGGAAGGGTGGAGGATCTCAAGCTCAAGACTTTAGGTATGTAAGTAATCTCTCATAAAGGAACACCAAACAATAGATACTCAGGGTGGAGAAAGATAAGAACAGGAATTAACATGCCATGCGTTGGGCAGGAAAAAAGTTTGACGATCTGATTATCCTTGGGTGTCTAATTTCCTGGCTTAAAAAGAAGAGGGCCGCATAAGTAGCTGGGAGAAGTTAAGAGGTAATTAGCCAAGCAAGGTGAAACTGCGTAATCTTGGCTTGCCGAAACACAAGGTGAAGGTTGCTAAAGTTAAGAAAGATACTGGATAGAGCGATAGATGAGGGAATACATTTGTAGATACATAGATAGACAGATAGACAGACAAAATAAACTGATAGATAAATAAATAGATGAAGTGATGCGTGTCTGACGGGATGACTGACACTGATTTGACCGACTGACTGACTGACAGAGAGAATAACGAGAATGGAATGGAAAAAAATATCAACAGTGACCGGAGAGAGAGAGAGAGAGAGAGAGAGAGAGAGAGAGAGAGAGAGAGAGAGAGAGAGAGAGAGAGAGAGAGAGAGAGAGAGAGAGAGAGAGAGAGAGAGAGAGAGAGAGAGAGAGAGAGAGAGAGAGAGAGAGAGAGAGAGAGAGAGAGAGAGAGAGAGAGAGAGAGATTACAGTAGTAGTGATGAAAGGAAGTTATAGAAATACATTTTTTTTTGCATAGGTGGATCGGCCAAGGGAAATATGAAATAGAAAAATGGAAATAGAAATGAAAAATAAAGTAAAAGAAAAAAAAATTGTAGAGATAAATATAAATGAAAAAGATAAAGTTTGCTCAAATGCCGCTCTAAAAAAAAAAAAAGGAAAAAAAAAAACAGGATTGGAGTAACAGTAAGAGAATGAAAAATATACTGCATGTAATTTGCGAACATTTCACCACTTGTTGACCCGCCCCCTCACCTCTCTCTCTCTCTCTCTCTCTCTCTCTCTCTCTCTCTCTCTCTCTCTCTCTCTCTCTCTCTCTCTCTCTCTCTCTCTCTCTCTCTCTCTCTCTCTCTCTCTCTCTCTCTCTGCCTCCCTCCCTCCTCCCTCTCTCCTCCTTCCCTCCCTCTCTCTCTCTGCCCTCCCACACCACCCCACACCACCCCACACCACACCACACCACACGAAATATTACTAAAACACTGCCAAATAATAATAAATAAATAAATAAATAAATAAATATAACCCAGAGGATGGTAACCAAGAAACCTATAAGGACTACATTAAACATCTCTGCCCACTACACAATTTCTCACTGAACCATACATGAACACTCCAACACTATTATAACGCAGAGTATTACAGCAGGCCACTTTGTAGGAGGATATTTTGAGATGCCAAGTAATACTCCTTTAAGAACACCACCGGGAGCATCTTAGTGACAAGACTCATTAGCTTAATCTTGTGGGTACTTGGTGGAGCCTCGACGATGGTTCATAACACTCATCCCTTGCGACGCTGCGTTTGGGGACGGAAGAGGGAGAGAAAGGGCAATGGGAGGAAAGGAAGGTAACGGAAGGCAAAGGGATAGGAAAGGCAGAGAGAAAGCGTGTTAAAAGGGGGAAGGGAGAGAAGAAGAGGGTTAGAGGGGGGAGGAAAGGGAGGGAGGGAAAGGACGGGGAAAGGAGAGAGGAAGAGGAAGAAAATGAGAGGGAAGTGAAAGAGAGGGGAAAGGGAGAGGGAAGGAGGAAAGGAGACGGAAGGGAGGAGAAAAGTAGGGGAAAGGGAGAGGAGAAGGAGGGGAAAAGGAAGGGAAAAGGGAGGGGAAAGGGAGAGGGAAGGGAGGGGAAAAGTTGATCCTCCTCCCTCTTGCCTCTTTGCACCGAGATTTTGCTACACACCAGAACCAGACCGTGTTGCTGGCTGCGTGGGCTGGATCTCTCTCTCTCTCTCTCTCTCTCTCTCTCTCTGACTATTTTTTTGATGATGCATATATCTTTCTATGTATGTATGTATGTATGTATATATGTATGTAGATTGGTAGGTAGTATGTATTAGTCTATATCTATACGTATGTATCAATTTATCTTTCTATCTACCTATCTATCTATCTATCTATTTATGTATTCATCGTCTAATCTATCTATCTGTATGTCAATCAATAAAAATCACTTAATCCTCTCTCTCTCTCTCTCTCTCTCTCTCTCTCTCTCTCTCTCTCTCTCTCTCTCTCTCTCTCTCTCTCTCTCTCTCTCTCTCTCTCTCTCTCTCTCTCTCTCTCTCTCTCTCTCTCTCTCTCTCTCTCTCTCTCTCTCTCTGCTCTTAATATCTTACTTCTCAATGTTAAAGTCTTTTCACAGAACACTGGCGGTGGCTGGTGTGGTGGTTATAGTATCCAGCTTGCTATTCGCTTCAATACGTATTTTTTATTTTTATCACACTGGTTTGTCGGTGAAAATTTAAAGAGTATCGCTTGTCTTGCTTGTTGTCTGTCACGGTTTGCGGGGGATGGAGAAAGTAAGATAAATAAAAGAACGTCATAGTCGATCCAGTAAATATTGTTGGTATTGGTTGGTTTTCTTGAGTTTGGGGTGCGAGTACTGGAAGAATATGTGGTGTGGTTTTGAGTGAACTGTGGAAGGGTGGTGGTTTTAAGTACCGCTGGCTGTGCTGTGCTGTGCTGTGCTGTGCTGTGCTGTGCTGTGTGTGTGTGTGTGTCTGTGTATGTAGGTCTCTGTCTCCGATGGACTATAGTGAAAATCCAAAGAAAGACTAAAACGATAAAAAGAAAAAGATGCAAGACTCACGGCAAGGATTACACACGCGAAGGAAGGAGTGAGTGAACGGAGAGCAGCTGGACGAATGGCGGAACTGGAGAGGCAATGACAGGAAGGGCAGTGGAGAAGTATATGGTTTGGACGGGCGGGCGACGGAATATTAGTTTTGTGAGAATGTGAGAGTGATGATGTAGCGCCGACGCAGGGCAGTGATTAAGCTGTGAGGCTTTGATGTGTGTCAGGAAAGGGCACATTGATTTCAGGTGTGTGTGTCTGTGTGTGTGTGTGTGTGTGTGTGTGTGTGTGTGTGTGTGTGTGTGTGTGTGTGTGTGTGTGTGTGTGTGTGTGTGTGTGTGTGTGTGTGTGTGTGTGTGTGTGTGTGTGTGTGTGTGTGTGTGTGTGTAAAGTTGAAGACAAGCACTTACTATGGTGTAGAGTGCAGCAGTGAGGGCGGCGTGGCGGGCATCAAGTCGGAGCCACCCACGCCCTCCGATGCGAACCACGGGAGCCACCCTGAGAGAGAGAGAGAGAGAGAGAGAGAGAGAGAGAGAGAGAGAGAGAGAGAGAGAGAATATTAGATTTCCAAAGGCACAGACATGTAAGAATGAAAAGAAGTAACATAAAGACAGACAGACAGACACACACACACACGGTCCGGTAGCTCAGTGGTTAGAGCGCTGGCTTCACAAGCCAGAGGACCGGGTTTCGATTCCCCGGCCGGGTGGAGATATTTGGGTGTGTCTCCTTTCACGTGTAGTCCCTGTTCACCTAGCAGTGAGTAGGTACGGGATGTAAATCGAGGAGTTGTGACCTTGTTGTCCCGGTGTGTGGTGTGTGCCTGGTCTCAGGCCTATCCGAGGATCGGAAATAATGAGCTCTGAGCTCGTTCCGTAGGGTAACGTCTGGCTGTCTCGTCAGAGACTGCAGCAGATCAAATAGTGAATTACACACACACACACACACACACACACACACACACACACAAATGCAAGCCAAATATAGACGACAGTGATGAAAGTAAGCAATAATCACCAGCACACTCATTTACATCAGACGAGAGAGAGAGAGAGAGAGAGAGAGAGAGAGAGAGAGACAGAGACAGAGAGAGAGAGAGAGAGAGAGAGCTTTCATGCATAATTATGTGTAGTTTCTCCCAGTGGTGTAGGAGAGAAATGCCTGATATTAGCAGTAACGCGGCCTTAATTAACGCAAAGGTTCGTGCAGCTCAAGTATTCCCTGCGGTGGTGGCGAGGTTTAGTGGAGGTGCGTGAAAGAGAGCAGGATTGGCGGTGGAAGTAAGGCAAGGTTGAGTCTCACGGCGGTGTGTCATTTGGTGGCTTCTTTGTACATTGATACGTTGCGTCCAGGGAAGTTCTGCTCGGTAAAATGTTAGTTCCAGATGTGCTTTAAACGGGAGAGGCAAAAGGCTTGGAATAGAAAGGAAGGATTATGTGTAGGAAAAATAATTAGGGCAGAATCACATGTAGAAAAAAAAGAGGAAGAATTATGAGTAGAATGGGAAAAAAGGAGTAGAAAGAAAGGGAGGCGGGGAAATTATAAGTAGAAAAAAGAAAGGATTATGCGTAGGAAAAATAATTGGGGCAGAATCACATGTAGAATTAAAAAAGAGGAAGTATTATGAGTAGAATGAGAAAAAAGGAGTAGAAAAAAAGGGAGGCGCGGATATTAGGAGTAGAAAAATAAGGAAGAATTAGAAGTAGGAAAAGAAATTGTGTGTAAGAAGTGGTAATGAAAGGAAATGTTTAAGATGGCACGGAGCAACTGAGACATATAATTTTTTCAGTGCTGGTTAATATTTTCCAAAACTACCAAAACCACTAACGTTTTTATCTTTTTCTCCGGCGACTTACACCTCCAACGTACCTTTTCCTTTTTAGCTTTTCTGTAGCTTTTTTTGTTGCCTTAAGCCAGCGTTTCCTCTTACATAAAGACAAGTGCTGTAGTTTTTATGATATAATCTCTTAAATAATTTCGTACTCTGGAAAAATCTTTCTATTGTATAAATTTATGGAAATATTTGATGTCAACAGTGCTCGGAATGCTAACAAGAGGCGACCTTCATCTGTGAAAATGCATATCTCTTTCTGCTGTGCTTACTCTGTTAATACTCAGAGAACTGTAAGAACTGGTTTGCATAGATACACGAAAAAAAAAAAAAATAAATGAGTACTTAATCTTCTCCTTCTTGACCTATAGAACTTCTTCATAACATAAAAAAACATGAGAAAAGAAAGTTGCAAGAAGTCATCTGGCCTAAACTTGACTATCCTTATACATATAGGTAAATAAAACTAAATAAACCTTTATAAAAATACTAACATATCTTGAGTTGTGGGTGATTAGAAGTAAAACTGTCTATCAGAGGAAGGATTGAGAAAATGTGAATGATGTAACGATTATTAGTTTTCACGTCAGCCTAAGAGATATGTTGTGACAGTAGGGAGTGGTGAGACAGAAGGTAGGGCTCCGGCGGCGGGAAAAAAAGGCTGGAGGAGAGTCGATGTAGGAAATTAAAAGAAAAGTGGATTTGGTCTGGAAGGAAGAAGGTGAAACAGAAGGATATTACATAAAGGATGATTTGACGTCAGGAATTGCTGGAAATTTGGCAGTACCTAGTCACAGAAAGGAAGAAATGACACGAACAGAGAGAGAGAGAGAGAGAGAGAGAGAGAGAGAGAGAGAGAGAGAGAGAGAGAGAGAGAGAGAGGATCGTTTAAAATGCCCATGAAAGGATTAACATATACACAGATGCTAAGTGCTTGAGAACCGAAATGTAAAAATCGTAGAAGAAGAAGAAGAAGAAGAAGAAGAAGAAGAAGAAGAAGAAGAAGAAGAAGAAGAAGAAGAAGAAGAAGAAGAAGACACAGAATACCTAGGTAGGAGAATAAAGAGGGAGTGTAACAGTTGAGGAGTAGGAAGTATGTGAATGCCTTAGTTTACTTGATGGAAAAGGTAACATGAACCTAAAAAACAAATGAAATCAATGGAAGCAACAAGAAGTCATTATGCCAGCACGTGACAGTCCTTACATGAAGCATACCTAACTGTTATTTGCACTTTTCACCCTCATCAATAGATTTACGTAATTATCTTTTAACTCCTTCAATACCGGTACACATTTCTACCTTGAGATTTGTGTACGATTAGACCATTTTATTGACATTAAGATCTGTGGGCGTCAGAAGTTTAATGGCCACAGTCTTCACTATTTTTAATCCACCACATGAGTTTCTGAAGCTGTATAAAATCACCAAACAGTAAGCAGAATGAATATAGAAATACGTCATGTTACTGAAGGGTTAATGACTCCTAACTAACATTATCATTGCTGAATCCGTCCCATTCATTCAAGACTGTACTAGTAAAACACGGAGAGAAAGTGTGATAGTCTTGTTATATCAGGAACAAAACGATTCATACAAGTGAAGGGATGGGAACAAAAATTGGCAACTGAAGTCAAACAAGGAAGGAATGAAAGATCGAAAAAGAAAGTAGGAAGAGGAAGAGTGTGGAATATTGCATGACGCAGAGAGAGAAAAGATATTTGCTCCATTCTTTTGTATGTGAGGGGAATGGAGGCAACATCAAGAAAAAAAACGAGGGAAAAGAAACGGTGGAAAGACAGGGAGAGGGGAAGAGTGAATGCCTCGCGGTCACTCCAACATTTCGCTTCCTGGACACGCTTCAGTCAGCCAAGCATTTCTCTTCCTGGCACACCACTACGCCGCCTTACTAGATTGGGCGTGGCAGGGTCTTGAGAGCTTTGGCGGTAACTCCACAGCTGCCAGGGAGATGAATAAGGAAGGGGGAAGATGGGGAGTAGTGCGTGCTGTATACAGGAAGGCCAGTCAGGTAGCCAGAATAATCATGATAAAAACGTTGAGGAAGGGGAAAGTTAGGGATAGGAAGGCGTAGGGAAGGAGTGAAGGTGGTGAAGGAGGAAGGAGAATGAGGACGTAGGGAAGGTGGAGGAAAATTCGTGGCAGTGGTTAAACTTGAGTGACGTGGAAGGGGAAGATGATAAAGATGAGACTGATTTTCGCGTTAAAGAGCAATAGAGAGAGAGAGAGAGAGAGAGAGAGAGAGAGAGAGAGAGAGAGAGAGAGAGAGAGAGAGAGAGAGAGAGAGAGAGAGAGAGAGAGAGAGAGAGAGAGAGAGAGAGAGAGAGAGAGAGAGAGAGAGAGAGAGAGAGAGATCAATAGCCATTATCAAACCCCCTTTCTAAACCCCCAGCACACTTTTCTCTCCTAAAAGCACTGCCGCGATTAATGCAACAATAATTCTTCACGATGCTACGGAACGTTTGTATACATTCCACTCTTTACCGCAACTCAAGTACTCCCTGGAAATAGAACCTAAAAAAACTTGCTAATGGACTTGTAGAAAATCTTTTAAACTACGGAATATCTTTAGAAACTGGTCGAAAAAACTAGGCCGGGCATTTCTTTAGCATGTCCGAGAACTGGTGGAGGGAGAGAAGGGGACAGAGACTTGTGCTGTGAGGCCAACACTATCACATCATATCTGACGTCTTACTCCCCTAATGGGATGACCGTGACAAAGGGACCTCCTCTATTCCTCTCTTTCCCTGCGTCTCTCGTTTCTTTTCCATTACCCCTCCATTCCTCCTCCTCCTACTTCTCCTGTACCTCTTCTACCACCTCCTCCTCTTCCCCCTGTACCTTCTTCTTCTTCATCTCCTCCTCCTCCTCCTTATCTACCTTCTCCTACTCCTCCTCCTCCTCCTCCTCCTCCTCCTCCTCCTCCTCCTCCTCCTCCTCCTCCTCCTCCTCCTCCTCCTCCTCCTCCTCCTCCTCCTCCTCCTCCTCCTCCTCCTCCTCCTCCTCCTCCTCCTCCTCCTCCTCCTCCTCCTCCTCCTCCTCCTCCTCCTCCTCCTCCTCCTCCTCCTCCTCCTCCTCCTCCTCCTTATCTACCTTCTCCTACTCCTCCTCCTCGTCTTCGTCATCAACTTAGTCCCCTTCATTACTGGAACGCATCTTTACATTGAGTTTTGAGTATGATTAGACGATTTTATTGACATTAGGAAGAAACTATGGAGGTCAAAAGATTAATGGCCACAGTCTTCACTATTTCAATCCCTACATGAGTTTTTGAAGTTGTATAAATTCACGAAATAGTAACCAAATGAATAGAAAAATGCGTCATGGTGCTGAAGGGCATTCATTAATCCTTTCATTACTAGACAAAACAATTCCCATCAGTACCTACATTTTTTCAGGCTCTAGTTTTTCCTAAGCTATCGCAAGCGTTCCTGTACTGTAAAAAAAAAAAAAGATAACACCAACTCTCAGTCTCATGTCTTTCCGGTGTCTCCAGGCAAACCACTTTCACAGCGCTAAGGAAGGGTGACCACATGTTTAAAAGGTGCTGAGTATATTTTTGTCATACCTTTGCATTCCTATCTTTTTTTTCCTTAAGTGTCTCCCTGTTTACCTCCAGTCACTCCCGCCTCTGCCATAATTGTCCCTTCCTTTCTCCCTCTGCATGATTTGTCCGCTTCTCAACACACTTTACATCTCGTTTCTCCGTCTGTCCTCTGCTGGTCTCCTCTTCCCTCTCCAGAATCTTGTTGTTATTGTTGTTGTTGTTGTTGTTTTTTCTTCTTGTTCTTCTTGTTTTTGTTGTTGTTGTTTTCCTCCTCCTCCTCCTCCTCCTCCTCTTGACGGTTCCCACTCAGCGCTATCAACTCTCTCTCTCTCTCTCTCTCTCTCTCTCTCTCTCTCTCTCTCTCTCTCTCTCTCTCTCTCTCTCTCTGTATTGATGTCGAAGTGTTTTTATGAGTTCAAGTTTTGTTCTGTTCTGTTTTATTTTATTTTTTTATTGTATGTTGTGAAAAAAAAAGAAATGCGTTATTCCGAACAGTTTGCTGCGAAAGTTCTCAATTTTGTTAAAAGTTCGCAGGTACACGAAGAAAGAATTTGAATAGGTATTTTTATGTGTCTATTTTTTTTATTTCTTTTTCTTTTTTTTCTTTTTAACTGCATGACATATACATAAAAAAAGACAGGGAAAGTATTCATGTGTATTGAGAACGAAATAAGAGAGAGAGCTTTTATATATCTTTCTTTCCTTTATTTTTCAGTCTTTTTATCTGACTACATTTTAATGGGTGTGAACTAGAAGGTACGTTATTTTTTCTATCTCTTTATTACTTTAGTCTATTCCAAAATGGCCCCTGGGTTCAAAGCATAGTGTAGCTCATTGATGATATAATTGACTTAAAGGTGAATCATACATGTGTTCTGTTGATCCACACTCTGATCACGAGGTTAGACTATGATTTTCCTCAAGGTCTGACAATCATGAGAAAGTATTCATGTGTATTGAGAACGAAATAAGAGAGAGAGCATTTATTTATCTGTCTTTTCCTTTACTTTTCAGTCTTTTTATTTGACTACATTTTAATGGATATAAACAAGAAGGTACCTTATTTTTTATCTATCTCTTTATTACTATAGTCTGTCTACTCTAAAAGCAGCTCCTTGGGTTCGAAGCATAGTGTAGCTAATTGATGATATAATTGACTTTAAGATGAATCATACATGTGTTCTGTTGATCCACACTCTGATGATGAGGTTAGACTACGGTTTTCCTCAAGATCTGACAACCATGCACTCCCTGGGACACTATTTAGACTGAGACACATAAGCCACTTTAGAATAGACACACTATACTCATTATTATCATTTTTTTTACGTTATGGCCTATAGCACCTGTAAGTAACTTGAAGAGTATTAGAGCTCAGTTAAGCCTCCACCCATTAGGTAACTTAAAACCCCTCAACAAATGGCATAGCTTCAAAGCGGTATGTGGTGGGATTCAAACCTATATACGCGTGGACGTCTGCCCGATCCCACGCTCACCACCTTATTCACTACGCCACTATCATCACTATCTTCATTTCACTGGTTGTATAAAATGTAGCGCTATTTACCGTCCCCCAAGCAAGAGCAAGGTGAGGGAGGGTGAGAGAGGGTGTGGTGGTGAGCAGGTGAAGAGTAGCGGGTGGGTGAAGGCGGTTGTAGTGGTGGGTGGGTGAGAGGCGGTGTGTGGGTGAAGGAAGGTGTGATGGTAGTGGGTGGGTGAGGACACACACTCACACACACACAGAGAGAGAGAGAGAGAGAGAGAGAGAGAGAGAGAGAGAGAGAGAGAGAGAGAGAGAGAGAGAGAGAGAGAGAGAGAGAGAGAGAGAGAGAGAGAGAGAGAGAGAGAGAGAGAGAGAGAGAGAGAGAGAAAACAGACAGACTGATACAAATACAAACAAAAAACACAGGAAAAACAAACAAACAGAGAGACAGACAGACAAAACAGACAAAAAATACTTACAAAGAGGGACAAACACACAGACGAAAATAAAATAGATAGAAAAAAAATATACGAAAACGAGAAAGCAAACAGAATAGACTGATGAAAAAAGGACAAGGCAGGAATAGACATACAGGCCGACGGACAGCCATGAGAAGGAAGACAGGCCGATAACAAGCAGGACAAGGGGAAAACATAAGCGAGGCAGAATTCACGATTTGCTGTACTGTCTGCTCTCCACTTCGGCCTTCAATGAATAAATTAGATTTTCCTTTTGCGTTCCTGATGGTTGGGCTTAGAGAGGCAGAGAGAGAGAGAGAGAGAGAGAGAGAGAGAGAGAGAGAGAGAGAGAGAGAGAGAGAGAGAGAGAGAGAGAGAGAGAGAGAGAGAGAGAGAGAGAGAGAGAGAGAGAGAGAGAGAGAGAGAGAGAGAGAGAGAGAGAGAGAGAGAGAGAGAGAGAGAGAGAGAGAGAGAGAAGCATATTAACACTAAATCCAAGAAGGAATGCATATTAACACTAAATTTTTCAGTCTCCTTCTCTTCTTCCTCCTCCTCCTCCTCCTCCTCCTCCTCCTCCTCCTCCTCCTCCTTCTCCTTAAAGTAAACATATATTAAAATTCTAATCACGTAATCTTCCTATCACGAGAAAATATCTTGTTTAAACTTCTTCATATTTTCTCATCATTAAGCAGCTTAGCATGAACCAAAAGTCTGTTACTACTTACTTGCTTTCCTTTGTATTCCCTTGCCTCCTCCTCCTCCTCCTCCTCCTCCTCCTCCTCCTCCTCCTCCTCCTCCTCCTCCTCCTCCTCCTCCTCCTTTGTCGAATTGCTGTCATCGTGCTTGCTGGTAAAAGTGCATTGATTTTTTTTTTGCTGTAGCTTTCGATGACAATTTCCCCGTCAGTTCTCGCCTTCACTGTCATGCTTCCGCTAGTCGATGATTTGATGGTGCAGTTTTTATAGTCCCTGCAGACAGCCTCGTTAGGACCAAGCGGGTTGTTTCTCCCTGCTTCATTTGTATTCCTCCTCCTCCTCCTCCTCCTCTTCCTCCTCTTCCTCTTCCGCTTTCTCTTCCTATTCGTCCTCTTCTTCCTCTCTCTCTCTCTCTCTCTCTCTCTCTCTCTCTCTCTCTCTCTCTCTCTCTCTCTCTCTCTCTCTCTCTCTCTCTCTCTCTCTCTCTCTCTCTCTCTCTCTCTCTCTCTCTCTCTCTCTCTCTCTCTCTCTCTCTCTCTCTCTCTCTCTCTCTCTCTCTCTCTCTCTCTAATATAGTATCCATTGATGTCTGTCTCTGCATATTTTTTTGTCTGAACTCAAAGCACAATAATGACTAATTTGTGGCACAACTCCAGTAAAATAAAAGATAAATGCGGAGGCAAAGTTGCGGAAATGTTTAATGGGTGTTGAGGGAAGCAAGTGGAGATGTTGGGTCACAGCGCGGCAGCTTCACTTGTTGGCTATTCCGCGCCAACAGCAAAGTTCTGACGGCAATCTAACCCTTTAGCTCACTTTTAAGGCAGGATGCTTTGTAGTTATTCCTGAAGACCTCCCCGCCTGTACTGAACCCTTGCCAGTACTCGGGGAAGCGCACTTTGCACCCTGCCAGCCGTCTCCGCAAGGCACTAAGAGGCTCTGTCGTACCCGGCTCTGACATTCGCTCCCTCGGGTGGAGTTTGTGTCTCACTTCCTGACATTGTCTTCTAAAGGGTACGGCTACACTGTACGTGGTTCACTGGGGGGAGGGTAGAGGGTAACAGGATGCTTAGCGGGTAGAAGGAAGCGATACCGTGTTTAGCCCACAAGGAAAAAACTCGCATGGGATGGGAATCAATATGTAATATATATTAGATAATTTATTGTGTTCATGAGAGAGGTGTGATCCAAATAATAAGTAAATGATGGTTTAATCATTATACACCAATCTATCATCACAACTTACAACTGTTATATCAAATTGTTTCGATATGTCATCTCAGCATTTTTTTTTAAGAGATCGTCATTCCTGGCCGTACTCTTAAAGAAAAATATGCGTTCTGTTGAGAAAGGATCTGCAGCTTCGTCCTCTGCATAGATTTCAGTGCATCTTCGCCGAGCCACTGTACTGTACCCTCTTGTGGATTCGCGTACTGTTGCTTTCTTTGCCTGTGTACCTTGGTGGTCTTTTTTCCCGCCTCCTCCTGTCCCTTTGAGTGTGGATTGTGCGCGAGATCTTACGCACACATTTCCTGGTCCAAGGCAGTGACGGGGCGTAGTGTGATGGTCTTCGCGGCGTGACACTAACTAGAAACAGTAGCAGGAATATACACGTGGTTCGACTTCTCTTCAGTCTGTTGTTTGGTATTTGTCATGGATATCAGCTTGTTTAGATCGCTTCAGCATATATGGAGGAGGAGGAGGAGGAGGAGGAGGAGGAGGAGGAGGAGGAGGAGGAGGAGGAGGAGGAGGAGGAGGAGGAGAAGGAGGAGAAGGAGAAGGAGGCGATGTAGACCTGACCAGTGGTGTGTCTCGTTAAGAAGCACCTAATTGTTTCCAATATTTTGCTCCCTTTACTTGTGGCTTTGTCGTGCTGGGGACTGCCGTGGCCTGGCATACACACACACACACACACACACACACACACACACACACACACACACACACACACACACACACACACACACACACACACACACACACACACACACACACAGTCAGGAACTCTGCAGTAAACAAGTTATGATTCCACCGTTTTGTTTTGCTTTCATATTTCCCAAGAGACTTTCATCCTTACTGTGTGTTCTCTTGTTAGTGTTCTCGCATCCCATCCTTCCTCTGTTTCCTTGTTACGTATTCTTACCCTTTCTAGTTGTTTCCACATCTTCCGTTCCCTCTCATTCCTTCCAACATTGTGTCTTTTTTCTTAGTGTCTTTTATCTCAAATGCCAAGCTGAGTATCTTTCTCACTCTGAAAATAATGCTGGCAAGAATAGAGGGAAGCTGCATCTCTCTCTCTCTCTCTCTCTCTCTCTCTCTCTCTCTCTCTCTCTCTCTCTCTCTCTCTCTCTCTCTCTCTCTCTCTCTCTCTCTCTCTCTCTCTCTCTCTCTCTCTCTCTCTCTCTCTCTCTCTCTCTCTCTCTCTCTCTCTCTCTCTCTCTCTCTCTCTCTCTCTCTCTCTCTCTCTCTCTCTCTCTCCTTCTCCTCCTCTTCCTTACATATTCCGCCTTCATGCTTACTTTTCCGCTCCATCTTTCTTTCGCCACTCCTCATGCTTTCTCATTTTAAAGTCATTAATTAATCCTTTGTCTTCCAGGGCCTCCTCTCCATCATTATTTTTCATCGCCTCCTCCTTCATTTCCTCATTTTCTCCTCCTTATCTTTCTCCTTCTCCTCCTTCTGCTTTCGCTTCCATCTCAGTCTTCTCTTGTTTGTGTTATTTATCGTTTTACTCCCTGTCAGTCTTATAGTCTTCTTCTTCCTGTTGTTTTATTTATTCGTATTTGTTGCCTGACAGATCCTTTGTTTTACCTCGCGTTCTTCGTTTCTCTTCTCCTCTCCTTGATTTCCTTGTTTTCTTTCTAGCCATCCTTTTACTCCTTCTGTAACTCTCCATGTTTCTCTTCTCGTGATTACTGTTCTTACTTGTCGTTCTCCTCCTAGTCCTCCACTACGTTAATATTGTCTTTGTCTATCTCCTTCTCTTTCTTCTCCTTCTCCTTCTTCTTCTTTTCCTTTGCCTTTTTTTCCTTCTCCTTCTCCTTCTCTTTCTCCTCCTCCTCCTCCTCCGCCTCCTCTTCTCGTCTTTTTTTTGTAGTCTTCATTTCAGACATGCCTCTCCTTATATTAACAAAGGTATCGTTATTACTCTCCCAGTTTTTATGAGACAATATTTTTACTCTGCAAATCTTGACTGGATTTGCATGGATACGTTTGAGTAGTGAGGGGAAGGAGAGGAGTGGGTGGGTACCGATTGTGACGTCATGCTGGTGAACGAGGAGGTGTGTTTAATGATCGTCTTATCCATCTTCATGATTATTCCGGATATTAGACTTCAAGTGTCTCGTGTTTTGCATATTTACCGAAGACGTTCCCTTTAACTCAACAATGGAGGTAATTTCGTGATGAATGTGCATTTATTTCCTACTGTGTTCATGACTTTCGCTGCAATAATTCCCATCAGACTGGTTTATTATCGCGTGAGGAACTTGCTATTGTAAGGTCAAGGGTTCATTAGCCATGGTGCATGGTTTTTTTTTTTATACCATGAGGGCTTTTCACGGAATTTATGAGCTAAGGGGATACTCTTTGGGGTACCTCCTATCTCAAAGCCCACCCGCTAGGAAACCCTTATCCAGAGTGAAGAAGCCCAACCTACACTCGGACCGTGAACAGGATTCGAACCCGTGCGCTTGGAGACCCCTCGGACCCCAAAGCACGCATGATTCCACTGGACCACGGCGGCCCCAAGAGAGTTTGTGGGATGATGTACTGTTTTAGGTGTAGCTCGTTACCAGATTGGCTTATCTTCCCTTATCTATCTTTTGTTTCCTGATTCCCGTATGTTAAAAGTACTAAACTCAAGAAAAGTAAATGTTTAAGAATTTGGAGACATGATTTAACTTCCTGTAAAATTGAGCCCCTCGGGAGGCCGTTCGTTTGATGACAAGAGCGCAGCTCTTGTCATCAAACGAACACCTGCACTTGAAAAATCTGGAGACGTCATTTCGCTGCCTATGAACTTTCAAGATCTAGATCCGTTATCTCGCTTCCTATAAACTTTGAAGATCTGGAGACATTATTTCGCTGCCTATAAACTTTCAAGATTTGGAGACATTTCGCTGCCTATAAACCTTGAAGATCTGGAGCCGTTATTTCGCTGCCTATAAACTTTCAAGATCTGGAAACATTATTTCGCTGCCTCTAAGTTTTCATGTCCTCTGAGGTCACCCGTTTACTGACCAGCGCGCAAAGCTGAACGTCTCTTGCCGATCACTGAATTCTTGGGAGCGTGAAGAAGGAAACTCCCGCCGGTTCAAGTGATTATTTTTTTTTGTATATTTCTAGACATTTTCACGTGAACACTGATGTGATTTTGCTCTCTATTTATACAGGATCGTTGCTTTACTTCTCTACTGGAGCATGAAGGATCTGTCTGTCTGTCTGCCTGTTTGAAGCTGTCCGCGTGTCTGTCTGTCTTCCTCTTTGTCCAGCTGTCTGTATCCAGTTGTCCGTCTGTCTGTTTATCTGCCTCTGTCTATCTTTCTATCTGTTTGTATGTCTCCCTCTGTCTCTGTCTGTCTGTTTGCCTGTCTATCTGTCTGTGTCTGTCTGTCTGTCTGCTTGTCTGTCTGTCTGTCTGTCTGTCTGTCTGTCTGTCTGTCTGTCTGTCTGTCTGTCTGTCTGTCTGTCTGTCTGTCTGTCTCTCTCTCTCTCTCTCTCTCTCTCTCTCTCTCTCTCTCTCTCTCTCTCTCTCTCTCTCTCTCTCTCTCTCTCTCTCTCTCTCTCTCTCTCTCTCTCTCTCTCTCTCTCTCTCTGTCGTTGGACATTTTCTCCCCATAGTCCTTAGGAAAGGCAGCACCACAGCAGGTCGCCTCGTTATAACCAGTAGACTCGTTCCTTACTCTTTATTGTGTTCTATTGTTCTCCCCCACTCACCCACCTGACTCCCCGCTTATCCCTACGGTAGTGAGCGAACAAACACTTCACCTGACAGTCATCATCTCTGCGCCTATACAAAGAGATGGAGAATGGGAGTTAATGAGGTAAACAGCAGAAGAGTGATCAACAAACTGTAGACGTAAGGAGAGATGAGCAAACATAAGTCGTGATGGGAGAACGGTAGAAATTATGGACGAGAATGAAGGGAGATAAGGAGAAAGTCTTGAAGAGGAAGAGTTTTATAGATAAGTTAGGCGTATTGAGAATGTTGTGACGCCCAACACTCTCAAGAAGATAGGTAAGTGGTAAGTGTCTTATTATAGTTCTTTGTGTGTGTGTGTGTGTGTGTGTGTGTGTGTGTGTGTGTGTGTGTGTGTGTGTGTGTGTGTGTGTGTGTGTGTGTGTGTGTGTGTGTGTGTGTGTGTGTGTGTGTTTCACTGTTTCACTGTTTGATCTGCTGCAGTCTCTGACGAGACAGCCAGAAGTTACCCTACGGAACGAGCTCAGAGCTCATTATTTCCGATCTTCGGATAGGCCTGAGACCAGGCACACACCACACACCGTACCTACTCACTGCTAGGTGAACAGGGGCTACACGTGAAAGGAGACACACCCAAATATCTCCACCAGGCAGGGGAATCGAACCCCGGTCCTCTGGCTTGTGAAGCCAGCGCTCTAACCACTGAGCTACCTGGCGTGTGTGTGTGTGTGTGTGTGTGTGTGTGTGTGTGTGTGTGTGTGTGTGTGTGTGTGTGTTACCTGCCTGTCTCGCGGTTGGTGAATTGTAGTAAAGCTTGCGGTGAACACATATGTAAATGATGTAATATGAACTAGTCCGTAAAAATCCCTCCCTAGTCTGGGAATTAATTGTGAATATAACAACAACAAAATTAACAAGTGAAAATATACACAAATAATCTTCCACATGCTGAATAAACACTATTGTTTATTGACCCTTTCACTGCGAACGACAATATGATACTTATTAATTAATTGGAGTAACACTAGATGATTTTAATGAAGGGAACTAAAATCATATGCCTTTAAAGTTTAGAGTCACTTGGTCACTCCTTTTGCTGTTTGCTGTATTTTACCAGGCCTCAGGTGGCGTAGCAGGGAAAGGGCTATAGAGAACAAATATGATTTTACTCTCACCTCCTGAATCCCATGTTGACTTGTGGCTCAGAGCAGCGCCGGCATACTCGAGGTGACAGGCTGCCGGAAGGTGGAGCAGGGAGGGAAGCGAGGGTCGGCAAGGGAGGTTACAGACTTGATGGGTTGCACAGGGCTGCGCGGCCTTGAGACAGGTTACCAGGGAGCCTCGTTCTGGTGGTGATTGGCACTGATGCTCTCAGGGCTGCCCGGCTGCTCCCCATTCGGACGACAGGAGCCACACGTCAGGCTCAGGGCCGTCACCACCAGGCAGTGTCATGCAAGTTACACAAACGAGGGGACGTGAAGACTAAAACTGAAGTCCTTAAAGAAAGTAGCATAAGAGTTTTGAAAGTGTTCCTCCAGTAAGCCCGGAACTTGTATGAAGGGAAAATGTTTTGAATTAAAGTTGTCTCCGGTGCGACGCGAAGGATCTGGCGGACTATCCTTGGCGTCCTTCCTGTCACCCGTCCCTTCACATTACCGAGGCAACGGCCGGATCACACATCAGAGGGCGCGGTGAACACACTCCTGAACCTTCCCTGCGGCAGGAAGATAAAAAGTAAAGGAGATTTAGAGGCATGCGGAAAATAAGAGGTTCGTGCTTGCTCAACATATGAAGGTAAATTTATGCTATTGAAGGTAAATGCATAATAAACACATAAAGAAGCGAATCGTATGAACATTTATATTTAATGCCTTCTGATATTATCCTCTTGAGAAAATAGTGGAAAGATATGTAAATTAGAAATGTCATTGAAAGCTGCGGATGATATCTATAACATCGTCCCCTTGAGATATCCGAAGAGAATATGAAAATCCTGAAATGAGCACGTTAAGTCAGGACTCACATTACCTGACTTTTAAGAAAATCCTTTAGCACCACCTACTCCCCTTCCGAATTTGTTTTTGTAGGATGCTTCCCCGCACCCCTCCTGACACCCCAGCACTTCCCCATTCTTTACCCTCATTCCCTCCCTTCATCCTTATCCTTTGATCCCTCTCATCTCCATTTTTTAAAAGTATTCAGATTGTCTTCGAGGTTTTAAAGGTGCCGTGCGAGGAGATGTTTATTTCCCGGCGTCATATTTTTATGCTTGGTTATCCCCCTCGTCTTTCCCGGAGTATAAAAGGATAAAACAATGGAGGCACGGCGTAAACAAAGGGCCTTTTAGCAGGTGGCGGGATACATAACCACTTTCCCGGAACACAAAACCTCCACGCACGTTACTTCTTATTCATGTTTTCTGAGTAATTTGAGAAACGGTAGGAGGGAAAAAAAATAAAACAAGCTGGAGCACTGTTAAAACTCTTTACTTTCTCTCTCTCTCTCTTTCTCTCGTAATAATTTCAACATACACTCCACTCTCCTCCACTGTTACGATTCACATGTATAGTAAACCCGCCTTTATACATCTTCTGACGGCTCTCCTTCCCGCCGAACAGCACGAGAGAACCATTACAACGCTTGGGGAAGGAAAACATTCACGTAAATCGAAGGCTGCACGCAAACACAGCCTTAGAGGATCACTGGCGTAATCGAAGCATTTGTCTGTGAGGAAAGCGTCTGCGGGGAAAATATTATAGGAGTGTTGGATGGCGAGGAAGAGCGAGGGAGAGGACAAGGAGGGATAGGCATAGTAATAATTCATTGTGGTAACCGGCCATATCTCTAATCCGATAGCCTTTGCGAGGTTGTCATGACGAGAGAGGACGAGAGAGGACGAGAGAGGACGGGAGAGGGCTATTTAATGAGACTTTATCGGAGAAATGTGGCTAGGTTATGTATGTGTGTATGTGTGTATGTATGGATGTGTGTATGTATGTATGTATGTGTGTCCTTGTTTTTCATTGTGTTTGTTTGTGTTCATTGTATTTATGTGTGATGTTGTTTTCTTTTCTTATTAGCTGTTGTTTGTTTATATTTCGGGTTTGTGTATTGCTTTCATTGTATGCTCTCTCTCTCTCTCTCTCTCTCTCTCTCTCTCTCTCTCTCTCTCTCTCTCTCTCTCTCTCTCTCTCTCTCTCTCTCTCTCTCTCTCTCTCTCTCTCTCTCTCTCTCTCTCTCTCTCTCTCTCTCTCTCTCTCTCTCACATAAGAGACAACGATGTGTGTGTGTGTGTGTGTGTGTGTGTGTGTGTGTGTGTGTGTGTGTGTGTGTGTGTGTGTGTGTGTGTGTGTGTGTGTGTGTGTGTGTGTGTTTGTGTGTGGAGCCTCAAGCCAAGGTGTCCTACTTGTATCGCCTCAAACCATCACACACTCGACACATTGAAATACTGAGCAATTGATCTGGAAGCTTAAATAAATCTGAGTTTCAGGAGGAAGATGTCGGGTCGGGCATCGAACCCGGAACCGGAGCACGAAATCCCGCCACTTTACCGATGGAGTAATTGATGTGCGGAGTCGGTAAGCTTCTGTGTTTACGCCATTTATCTATTTTTCTCCCCATTCATCTACTTGCCGTTTCTGTCTCTTTCCTTCCATTTATCTATCTATTTGTCTCGTTTTTCCATCTATTTATCTATCTATTTATCATTTCTCCCTTTTTTCATCCATTTAGGTCATTACATACGTGTGTCTTTCAGGTGAACGCCATTTCCGATGAGAAAATAAGAAGAGAAGCAGTAATACCAGTAACTATGTCATAAACTTGATTCATTCCTTTAGTATTGGGACGCATTTTTACCTTTAGTTTTGGATATGATTTGACGATTCTATTGACATTAGGAAGGATCTATGGAGGTCCGAAGATTAATGGCCAGTCTTCACTATTTTAATTCCCACATAAGTTTCTGAAGCTGAATAAAATCACCAGATAGTAACCAAAGTAATATGAAAACGTGTCATGGTACTGAAGGGATTAAACAGAGCCGCTCATAATACATTATATAGTCTATAATTGAACACTCTAACTGTGAAAATAAAAAGTAGAAAGAACATTGATATGCTGCTAATGATGATAAATGGAAGTGAAGTATCATATTGAAGGTATGAGTGCAGTGGTGATGCACTGATTACCAAGAACTGATGTAGCGAAAGGACTCTTTTTTAATGTAAGAGGGAGAACTGCCAAGGAAGAAAAGTGTTTAAAAAAGGCCCCACTGGAACTGCAGTCCGATAGAACAAAGCAAACACTGAGGCGAGGAGAGATGCTGAGTCCAGGCCGCGGCGCTCACACGGGGATGAGTGAGGGATCGGCAAGCTGTCCAAGTGTCGCGCTCCAGAACTTTCCTCAGCTGCAGCTTTTCCGAGATGTTCCATTCATCCTCGTTTTGACGCGTCTGATGAATTGGTGTGAACTTTCTCTTGACAGTGGACGGCGAGTGGTGCTGGTGAAAAAAGGCCATTCTGAGAGGCGGTATCGTGTTGGCAGGGGCTCGCCAAGGAAACGTACTTTACTGATCAATCGAGCTTAAAACACAAGTGCGCTCTTCATGTTGGCTTTAAACCTTTTGACTGCTGGTGACTGTTAGCTACGCCTTTTATCGGAGTAACCCGCCATGATTTTGCTGAAAAAGAAATTAAACAACACTACAAAAATATATATATATATATATATATATATATATATATATATATATATATATATATATATATATATATATATTTTTTTTTTTTATTATTGTATTTTAAACTTACATTATATTTACCCCTTCAGTACTGAAACACATTTTTACCTTGAGATTTGTGTACGATTAGACCATTTTATTGACCTTAGGAAGGGTCAATGGATGTCAGGAGATTAATCACAAGGTCTTTACTATTTTAATCCCCGTATGAGTTTCTGAAGCAGTATAATATCACCAAATAATAAGCAGAATGAATTTGAAAACTCGTCATGGTAGTGAAGGGGTTAATATGAAAAAGGTAAAGCAGTCAAAGTTGTGAAAGAATGACAAATTGTTGTTGTGTCCGGGTTATTTTTTGTTCGTGATGATTTGCACAATTGCTCTTTCGCTTTTCCACGTGTTTGTTATTATTTCGAAACGTTCTTTTTCTCTTGTTGCTACACTATGTATTAAAGTTACAGTGCTGCACTTCTTATTTCAAGCAACACGTTCAGAAAATTGCCAACAAAACTACGTAGTGCACAATAGTCTACACAATACTCTACGGAATGAAAAGCAAGAATATCACCTCTGAAAATTTAGATTGCATAACGTAGCTAACCTTCCAGCCTTTACCTTGACCTTTCCTCCACCACTATACTGTACCTCCCTTTCCCATTCTCCCGCTGAGCCTTCTTACCTTTGAGAGCCTGAAGCGTGTCTACTATAAACATCATTAACCCTTGCTATAAATCATACTTATCAGCTTAGCCCTACACCATATTTCTCTTCCATATTCGCCTCTTTTTCTGTCATCCAGTGTGCCTTATCCTCATTCTATTCTTCCTTTTATCCTCTTATGTTCACCTGATTATTCAACATTCCTTTTTACCCCCCGTCCTACTCTTAGTCATCTTCATAATCCACTCATGTTTGCGTTGTTAGTATGCATGAGTATCATTTATCACGCTGATGGGTAAGCGGCGGCGTGTTTACGTACAGCGGTGGGGGCTGGGAGGGTGTGGAAGTCTGTGAAGCTACCTCCACTGTGCTGAGTTGGGTTTTCCTGCCCGGCTCATTCTTCCACCAGTCGCTTGTTGATAGTTTTGTGTTCCCTTTTGAAGTCATCGTTGGTCTAGTTTGTGATTTTTGCTTTTAATGCCAGTATATGTTTATTTTTATTTTAATGTTTTTTTATGGTATTTGTCGCAGCTGTAGTTGTCTTTCCCATTTTGTTTCCTCGACAGCTTCTTTTTTTTTTTTTTTTTGTCTCTCATCCTCTTCATCTTCACTTTCATCCTCTTCCTCTAAGTTTTGTTCTTAATCTTTCACCTCCTTCTTTGCTTCTTTTCGTAATCCTACTTTTCTTTTGCTTCTTTTCCTTAATCCTTCCTATCCTTCTCCTCCTTTTTTTGTCTGTAATGATCCTCCTCTTTTGCTTCTTCTCATAATCTTCCTCTTCCTTTGCTTCCTTTCCTTAATCCTTCCTATCCTCAACTCCTTCTCCTCCTCCTCCTTTTCTTCTCTAATGCCGCCATCAAGATAACCGCCTCTAATTGCAACTTGAGACGCGGTAGCGGAGAGCCTCGACTCTTAACTCTCTCTATCCACAGCCTCCTCCAGCGCCACCTGTAGGACCTAATTACTCTCTCTCTCTCTCTCTCTCTCTCTCTTTTTTTTTTTTTTATTTAAACTAGGTTCTCATACCAGAGGTCTGAGACTATGGTATAGTTCTCTTCTCTACAGAAGTGAGACTCTCTCTCTCTCTCTCTCTCTCTCTCTCTCTCTCTCTCTCTCTCTCTCTCTCTCTCTCTCTCTCTCTCTCTCTCTCTCTCTCTCTCTCTGACCTTGCCTCTGTACAGGATCCATTCATCTTCATTATTAAAGAGAATTCAACACTCCCTCCCCGTCTCCTCGTAAATCTTCTGACGAATCAAACGGGATATTAATTTTCATTTGATTTATGGACGTACAGTGGCGGAGGGCGTGGAGAGCAAAGCCAGGAAATGTAGGATAATGTTTGGAGATGTACCTTATTTAAGAACGATTGCCTCTTTCTTGGTATTGACGTATTGTTGGTAGTGTTAGTGTGTTTGTATTGTTCTTGTTGTATGTTGTTTATGTTAGTTTTTTTTAGTGATATCGTGGGGAAATCTCGTATGATGATTGTTTTTTTCATTCTGATTTTTGTTACGACCACGTCCATGATGTTGTTAAGTAAAAGGAGAAATTGTGTTTGGGAATATTATTGAGT
>NC_059297.1:5739170-5744170 GCF_017591435.1 Portunus trituberculatus | reverse complement strand
GGGATCGCGGCACCTCTACGGCGTCACCACCATTGAGCACCGTTCTCGTGCTCCGTGCGGTGACTCTTAGAGGATGACGCAGCCCTGCCAGATGTGGCACTCTTTGCACCTGTGCCTTATGGAACACTACGATCGCCGCCACGTCTCTGCGGTGTTCCAGTGAATCAAGGGGACGCTCAGGCTCTGGGTGAGGTGGTAGTGCAGCATCTACTAGCCGTATGGCGCGGCGTTGGATGCTGTCCAGTCTCCTTCTGTGTGTGGCGGCACAGGACATCCAGGAGAGAGCTGCGTATTCAAGGTGGGGCCGCACCTGTGCCTTGTACAGCAGCAGTCTCCCTTCCTGTCGAGGAAACTGGCGATCCTTCTGAGAGCGGAGATCCTGTGAGAGGCTTTCTTGGCAATGGTTTTGACATGCCTGTCAAACCTCAGCCCTCGATCCACCTCCACTCCAAGTATCTTGACGTCATCTTGGAGTGGGAGAGCAGCAGCGCCAAAAGACAACTTTCCTGCCATTGCTGCCATGGCGGCTGGGGACCGAGAGACAACCATTGCTTGTGTCTTCTCCGGCGCGAATGTCACTTGCCAGCGAGCACCCCACTCCTTTATCACTCGTAGCTGCTGATTGATGGCCTCAGCAGCCCGCCCACTGTCCTGGCGTGGATAGGTATAGGAGAGGGTGCAGTCATCAGCATAGGCCATGACTCCTGGCAGTAGCTGGAGAAGATCATCCACGTAGATATTCCACAGGAGTGGGCCAAGAATTGAACCCTGTGGCACTGATGCCTCCACAGGCAGGGACTCAGATGTTTGCCCGTTGACAACCACCTTGAGGCTTCTGTCCTGCAGGTAATTTCCCAAGAGTCGTAGCAAGCCACCCTGGATGCCTTTAGCACGAAGCTTTTCTAGTAATCCGTTGTGCCATACTTTATCAAAAGCTCCTGCTATGTCCAAAGCAACCACTATAGTGTCCTTGCCGTCGTCGAGGGCGTCCTGCCAATGCCTGGTGAGAAGCATCATTAGGTCGGAGGTTGACCTTCCAGGTCTGAACCCAAACTGTTGGTCTGAGAGGAGGGCATTGTCCTTGAGATGGCTACACACCACCTCTGCCACGACCCTCTCAAACACTTTACCCACCACTGACAACAGGGATATGGGTCTGTAGTTTTTGGGTCCGTCCTGAGCTTTTTGTGTACGGAACTACTCGAGCCTCCTTCCACACTGAAGGCCAGACGTTTTCCCGTACACAAGTTGTGAAGACTTGGGTGAGAGGGGCAGCCAGTTCCTGGGAGCATCGCTTCAGCAGGTGCGGGCTGATGTCATCAGGGCCGGTGGCTTTCTGTGTGTCCAGCCCCGCAATAATCGCTTCACCTGCTGATGCGTCACCTCCACCATGGTGACAGTCTTCTCACATTGCTGGACCAGCTGAGGCGGTGGCTGCTGTGGATTCCCGACCTTCATTTTTCCAGCAAACAAGGAAGCCAGCAACTGTGCCCTCTCCTTACTGCTGGTGGCGACAGTACCGTCCTGCTTGCTGAGGGAGGGATGGATTCTTGGTGGCCAGTTCCTTGTTTGTCCTTAACAAGAGACCACCAAGTTTTGTTTCCTACGCCAGTGCCACACAGTTTCCGGCGCAGGCTTTCCTCCCACTTTTTTAAGGCCCACTTGCTGGTTACCACCATCCTCCTGCATGCAGCCCTGTGCAGGTCCTTGTTGCGCCGAGTCGGGTTCCTCTTGTAGCGGAGCCAGGCAGCATACTTTGCCTCGGCAGCAACACGGCAACGGTAGCCAAACCATGGCTGATCCGTCGATCTGGTGGTGTATTCCCTGTGTGGGACGTGGCGTCTCTGGAGGGCGAGAAGGTGAGAGGTGAGTGCAAGTGCTTCACTCTCTGCTCCTCCCTGTAGCAGAGTGGCCCATGGGGTGTGGGTCAGGTCGCGGCGCAGGGAAGCCCAGTCTGCTTTGTTCCACAGCCAGATGGTGCGGGTGGTGGCCTCGTCCTGAGCCACGCCCACTTCCCAGACCCTGCACCTCAGGAGATTCTCGTAGGCGTCTCTTTCCAGGTGGTGA
Organism: Portunus trituberculatus; assembly: GCF_017591435.1. NCBI lineage: Eukaryota > Metazoa > Arthropoda > Malacostraca > Decapoda > Portunidae > Portunus > Portunus trituberculatus. The sequence continues at coordinate 5,742,103 of NC_059297.1, read as the reverse complement.
TTGAGATCCCCCACAATCAGCACGTGGCTGCAGCTGTGTGCCATCATCAGGTTGTCTAAGGTCTCAGTCAGGTACAAGAGTGAGTCAGGCCCTTGTCGCGGGGGGCGATACAGGGCACACAGCAGGAGGGCTGAGCGGTCTGCCAGCATTACTCGGAAGTACATCATCTCCATCATTGGAGGCGTGTCTCTGTCGGAATCTGTCATCATCACTGTCACCGTCGCTGCTACCTACATCAGACACCTTTTTTCACGTTATGAGAGTGAGCAGTCCACATTTAATCATCGCCAGACTGAGGAGACGAGGTGGTGTAATGGAAATCTACTCTGTACATAACAATCAAATTAAAGTGAAGCTTGGAGAGTGATAGTGTCATAAGTGTGGAGAGAGAGATAGAGAGAGGGAGGGAGGGAGAGAAAGAGTGATATGCCAGGTTTCAAGGCCACAACTCCAGTGCTTACCTTTCCCCTCCTCTTCCCTCCCCTCCCCTCCATCTTGCTGGTGTTAAGGCGTAGCTGCATGAAACGAAAGTAATGAAAATTGTTTCTGGCTCTGTGTTATGACTCGGAATCTTTCTCTAGTGGTTTCAGTGTGAGCCGAGTGTGGTGTGCGTTTACCTCTCCACACGTACATGGTAATTCTAGTAGTGATAGTTGATTTAGTGATGACAGTTACACTAATTCTGATAGCAGTAGCAATAATGGTAATAATGATGTTAATAATGATGATAAAATGAATGAAAGGAGGGCTGTGTTTTAAACGTAACTACTACTACTACTGCTACTACTTCTACTTCTGCTTCTACTTCTACTTCTACTTCTACTACTACTACTACTACTACTACTACTACTACTACTACTACTACTACTACTACTACTGCTACTACTACTACTGCTACTACTACTACTACTACTGCTTCTGCCTCTGCCTCTACTACTGCTACTACTACTACTACTACTACTACACTACTACTACTACTACTACTACTGCTACTACTACTACTACTACTACTACTACTGCTACTACTACTACTACTACTACTACTACTACTACAACTACTATTTGGAGCACTGGCAGAAAAAGAAATTAAGTTTCGTAGAGGGGAGATAATAGTGTAGCCGAAGGACTCTCTCTCTCTCTCTCTCTCTCTCTCTCTCTCTCTCTCTCTCTCTCTCTCTCTCTCTCTCTCTCTCTCTCTCTCTCTCTCTCTCTCTCTCTCTCTCTCTCTCTCTCTCTCTCTCTCTCTCTCTCTCTCTCTCTCTCTCTCTCTCTCTCTCTCTCTCTCTCTCTCTCTCTCTCTCTCTCTCTCTCTCTCTCTCTCTGAATTCACTTTGAGGCTCCATCAATAATTTGCCCCTGATTGCCTTTCCTCCCACATTGTGACCCACGCATTCCATTCATTCTGTCTTTTTCTCCAGTAATTTTTTCTTGGGTCTCCTACTTTTTCATTTTCTTCATCATTTTTCCCCTTCTTGTTACTTTCTATTTTACTATTACCTTATTGCTTGCCTTATTTTCCTTTGTTTACTTGGTTATTGTGTGGTTTCTCATATTTTGTATTTTCTTTAAGCTGGATAGGTGATACTCAAAGCCGGTAAGAAATGTTTAAAGAAATCTCTCCGCCTCCCTATGTTCCAGCCTTTTGAGTACATTGAAGAGAGATATTTAAATTATGAGGCATTCTGGGTTTGTAGAAAGACCCTTCCCAAAGCCATACAAGTTACCAGAATGTACAGTTACGGTTTTATATATGAGGTTATTCAATACTGTTGCGTTTCATCATGTTATACAGACAGCAAGTGAGAAATATAGGGTTGTAGTATTCTTCTACGAGCCACCCTTTCATCTCTGCTCACCCTCTGTATACTACTGTACTCTGTTTTACACTTCAAGGCCCACCTATGTAAATGATGTTGTTAACACATTTAGTATTATGCACAAGCTCCACACTCTTTGAAGTATTTATTGTTAGTCAGGATATAGTAACTCCACGAACATTTTTGTCATTTTTTATTCCTACATTATGAAGAAATCTAGTAATAAACTTCATAAATTTTTTAATGGTAAATATCCAGTGTATAGCGAGAAACTGATGACGTACTCTTGTAAAGGTTAGTGTGCGTGAATCTTGTCTAATTGCCTCGCTTTGTTTACTTCAGGTGGTACAGGCAGAGGTGAATGGCCGCGTATATTGGGAGACACTAGAGCTGCGACTCTCTCTCTGCTGGTCTGTCGTGATGAACTGATGCGTGGACACTCATTCGCCAAGGCCATAACCTCAGATCTAAAATCAATATTCTCTCAAATTTTGGCTCATTATCTCCGCACTACATTTTGGTGAAGCAAGTAAACAATTTTATCCTTATCATGAAATTTTTGATAAAAGTAATGTTTGAGTTTCGCTGTATAAATAGTTTAAGTCTTTATGAAACTTTATTTTGTAATTGATAAGACTGCAGTAATTTCCCACTCACGGAATTGAGCTTCATACAATTAATTCATCGTGACACAAAAGCTGCCGTACATCTCTCACCTTAACAGCTGAGGCCAGTCCTTCCGTACAGACGATTCACAGCGCACACGGAAACAGTACGGCACCAGATTCAGATACGCTTCAGGAGATATTTAATTTGGTGAAAATAGTAACCAATCAGGGATCACATTCACGAAGGTTTAATGTCCTCATGTCGACTACATTTAAAGGGCTCTCGTGGAAGTTATGGTATTCTAGACCATTTTTATGAGATCAGTGGCGGTGTTACAAGGAGTCTGCACCCTCAACCAATTCCTTCCCATTTCGTTCTTGATAAAGTCAGATTAAAAAAAACGACATACGAAGGAATTGGATCTCAAATAGACTGGTGGACGAATGAAGTATAATAAGTAGTATGTAAATTCATGAACAAGAATGGTAGACGGAAATAGGAAGGTAT
>NC_059297.1:5721670-5734170 GCF_017591435.1 Portunus trituberculatus | reverse complement strand
TGATTCTCTTTTGGCTAGTGTTGGCCTCGGGTATAAAGAGACAGGGTGGGCGGACATTAATACATTATTCCCTTCAGCTCTTCTTACATGAGATGCAAACTCTGCAGAAATAAAAACAATGCAGCATTTTCGTAATTTGAGATCGGTGGGTTTTAAAAAAGAAATTATACAATGGAAACGTGAATATAATTGCATTTCCGTGCATTGTTTAGGTTACATTTATTTATTCTGTCTTTCTAGTTTTATTCCTGCGTACATTTATTTTGAGTTTGTTGCTGATATTCTTTTTATCATTATTATGTCTTCCTTATATTCATTTCTTTTGTCTCTCACATATTCATATATATATTCATAACACTACACAGCGCACCAAAGCAAGACGTCGCGAGAAACCAGGAGTGAATGCGGCGAGAACAGGTATCTGAGGCTATCCTCTCCCCCGTGCATATGACACTGCTTGCCGTCTCCACTAAGAAGAAGGTCTTATCCGTTAACTGACTGGCGGCTCAGCTTTCACACTCTTCCCACAGTTGTACAGAAAAACCATTATTACTCAAGGCCTTTACCGTCAATACTTCCCACGTGCTCAGTGACAGGTTGCGTGCCATTACCTTCGTTGTGCTGGTGACTGAAGGGCAAGCTTGTGTACATTTTGCGAGGGGCGGCCACATCACCAGGCATTCAGAACATAGCTATGGTTCTTAGAATGACGATGGTTTTACACTTTCTGAATAAATACAAAAAGCTATAGTTTCCGGCACTCCAAAGCGCATTATTTTATTATATATCATTATCACTATTATTACTATTATTACTATCATTATTGTATTTTATTTATGTATTTATATGATTTATAGTTACTCATTTATTTTTTGGGTCTGATTTTCGTTACCGCTACTCGCTGGCTTCCCTCATTTACAGCAAGGTTTATTCATGTCTCGATAACTAAGCCACAGGGAAACTATCGCTCCCTCTCTTCTCAAAACCACCTTCCTTCCAGCAGGCGTTCCAACACAGTCTCCTCTTTCGCCGCTCCATCAGAGGTGTCACTCACGCCCCAAGCAGTGCCAAGTGTCTCATCGCCTTCACTATTCATGCTCACCCGTCTTTACCTCACGCCGAGTCAGTTTTATGGAATCTCGTAAATTTGTAGTTTTCCATTATTTCTAACTAGATTTTTCCTTCTTTAGTTGCAAATCTGTTCACTTATTCTAATACTTGCTACTCATGTTTCAATATATTCGTAAAAAGTAAGAGTTTTCCCTGTCAGTATTTATCATCATTGTTATAGTAATATCGAATGAATACTTTGTACATGATGAAATATTTTGAAGAGCCGAGTTATGTTGTTAATTAAAGAGTGTTCATAGTCCACATTTAATGAATGCGTCATGTTACACCTTCAAGCATGAATAAAGAAATCCCTTGAAGGCAGCTCACAAAATCTTGGATGACCACCTACACTCGCCTCTCAGCGCTGCCATTACTCGCGTCCACAGCGGAGGCTTCTCATTAAGAGGTCCAGCAAGGCTCGGAGGTGAAGCAAGGACCGACCCCATTATATGAGAGTGGCTGAGAAGGGAGAGTGAGCACGTATATGCTGCAAGATATACGTATACATCCTTCCTTCCCTCCAACACCTTACGCCTCCCCCCCGACCTCTACAACCACCACCACCACCACTGGACTCCGCGCCTCGCACCTCACTAAGGGTGGACGTCCATGCCTCGTTACCTTGCCGGCAGGACCTCAGCGCCCCGAGCGAGGTCATTCCCATGGCGCTATTCATATTTCACACCTGCGTGCTGGAATGATTCGCTTGGTATACATATACATTAATGTAGTCTGTCCCAGAATTCAGGGAAAGTATACTTGATTGGCCAATTATGCACGCTTTTAATATTCAAGAAAGAGTATTTTTAGGCACGTCTGCAGCTTTGTAACACAACACTCACTTTGTTGATACGCCCGTGACACAACAGTGCAGCAAAAAATAATAAAGAAGTTCACTGTTTTGCTAAGTAATCACTCAGCGGCTTCTGGTGCTCACTACATGAAAGTGTAATTTGCATGTTAGACATTTGTAGTCGAAAAGATTTTACGTTCAAAGTTGCAATATTTGTCTGAACTGTGAGAGTGTTGGTACTTTAAAGATGCAGCTTTGAATTATCATAAAAAAAACCGGTCAATACTTGTATTACAGCCCTGTCAGTAACTTGCTTAGATACCTTGCTTCCACGTAATATTACAACCAAGACTTGATAACAACTTGCATTCAGTGTTTTAGTAATGTATTCTGTTTCTCTCCATTTCCCCCAAGAATAACTCCTGAAAGTTGTGCATACGGAAATCGTGAGGCGAGGAGTGAGGGGCGGGCTGTGGGCGGTGGGGCATGCATGGCGAGACCACTCCTGTAGTTTTCCTCATGAGTTCAAGCCTGTCCTGAACGTCCGATGTGTAATGATCACATTAAAGTAAGGTTAGGCACGACGCGCTGACACGCCACGCTAAGTGCTCACGCCTGCACTCACCCTACACTGTGTTTGCGTGCGTGCCTGCGTGTGTGCGTGTGCGTCCATCTGTGTGTGTGTGTGTGTGTGTGTGTGTGTGTGTGTGTGTGTGTGTGTGTGTGTGTGTGTGTGTGTGTGTGTGTGTGTGTGTGTGTGTGTGTGTGTGTGTGTGTGTGTGTGTGTGTGTGTGTGTGTGTGTGTGTGTGTGTAATTCACCACGGTCGTCTGCTGGTCACTCAGCCAGTCTTCCCCATTACGGAGCGAGCTCAGAGGTCATAGACCGATCTTCGGGTACAACTTATAAGTTACAGAGTTTCTTGTATGTCTGTATTATTAAAAAGCAGATCCCCTATTAATTTTCAGTATTATCCTGGTATGGCTGCTGTAATGTTTTATTTTTCTGTCTTTCTGTGGCATAGGCAGGGCACCAGAGAAGGATGTCATTAGTATATACCTCATCTTGCCCTCCAATCTCCTTCCTGTGTTCTTTGTACAGAGTTACACTAGTTTTATCATTTAATGATTCTCGCCATGCCTGTGTGTCCTTAGTTTTCATTATGCTTGATATACTTTCCTTTGTTTCATTTTGTATGCTTCCTTTCAGTAGTGTGTGTGTGTGTGTGTGTGTGTGTGTGTGTGTGTGTGTGTGTGTGTGTGTGTGTGTGTGTGTGTGTGTGTGTGTGTGTGTGTGTGTGTGTGTGTGTGTGTGTGTGTGTGTGTGAAACATAGCTGGAGTTCCAAAACTATCTCACAAATAAATCGCAATGTTTTGTATGCAAATATTCTGCTAATCTTTAACAACAACATTATTATGAACTTATATATGAAACTGTTGAACACACACACACACACACACACACACACACACACACACACACACACACACACACACACACACACACACACACACGGACGGGTGGAGATATTTGGTGTGTCTCCTTTCACGTGTAGCCCCTGTTCACACACATGTAAATCGAGGAGTTGTGACCTTGTTGTCCCGGTGTGGTGTGTGCCTGGTCTCACACACACACACACACACACACACACACACACACACACACACACACACACACACACACACACACACACACACACACACACACTCACATTACTTATATATTTTTTAAGAACTTTTCATGATATTGATACGGAATAGCATTATGGATAATTTTCTGACCATTTTATAAGAGTCTCAATTAGAAATGCACACAAATACTTACAGAGATGATGCGGAGGCTCACCTGAAAACGCTGACATGGAAAGCGGCGACGTATTGGCCAGTAGTAAGAAATCACCTTAGCTAAATGTTCGCTGTTTTTTTTATGTGAATTAAAATAAGCAAAGATTGGAGACGAAATGCTCTAGATGAAGCTGGAAAATAGGAAATGCTTGTAAACTCCCGCAATCGTTGTGATCAAATGCGTACTCTTTTTGCTTGTGGCGTTAATGAGGTGGATGGCGAGGAAAATAAAAAAAATAGATGTTTGTAAATTGCTGGTGCTTTTCTTTCTAGATACAAGTACTGCTGTCAAAAAGGATGGATATTACGCTGAGTAAAGTGGCGATGCGTTCATTCCTTGCACAGCATCCCCAAGTGCTAACATAAGAAAAGAAAGTCTATTGAATTTAATTTCTAATAATCAAATAGAAATCAGTGTATAGAACTAAGGAACTGCTGCATATTAGTATTTTCTTAAAGACTGGTAAGAAATGGAATTGTCATAAGAGAAAGTCACTGCCTGATTCTAATTATTGGTTTGTTAGAAGTACTTTCCAGAATATGACACCACGTTATTAAATGAATTTGCGTGACATTTCTAAAGACGAGTGTAGAATAATGAGAAATACAAAGGATTTATAATCATTAAGGCCATTATTAAGTTTTCATTCGATATTTTTTTAGACCTGGAAAAAAAAAGAAAAAGCTATTACAGACAAACATCTTTTTGACACCGTATTCTCCACACCAGCCGTGCCGTGCGAGTAGACAAGCGGGGAGCCCATGAAAAGCCCGCCAGTAATGGAGAGCAGCAGTTGTTCCTGATCGCTGTCGTGCACTTGCTAAGCCATAAACTACTTGGCAAAATGAAATTGTCTTTTCACCTCGACAAACTGCATGTCCGCCGTGACTTTTTACCATTCGACTGTATATTTTTTCACTCTCCACTCTACTGGCCAGCACGCACACGCCTTCCTTCTGACCCGTCTATCATGTACTTATCTGTATCATACTTTCTCAATCCCCTAACGCTTTCACTGCAGTAAGCAAAATTCACAGTAATAAAGGCGATATACGGAATCCTTAAAAATATTTGCAAGAATGAAATGGATAAAAAATGGATTTTGTAATTTCTAACCGATATAATGATTGAGGGAGGTGAGTGTAGATTATGGAACGATGTCTCAAAGTGGTTAGTGATTATGGAAGGATGTGCCAAGTAGCAGTAAAAGGGTTAATAATCTTGCATCCATTTCCTATTCATCTTTACTGCAAACCTAACTCTCTTTCTCTCTCTCTCTCTCTCTCTCTCTCTCTCTCTCTCTCTCTCTCTCTCTCTCTCTCTCACAAACACACACAAATAATATCGTACTCACGGAATAACAAGTTCTATAAAATGTCTTTTTTTTTGTATATTTTTTTTTACACAGCCGCCGTCGTTGTGTTGGTGTCTCGGAACGTGGACAGAATATGGAAAGTAGCACAAGGAATGCGGTTACCGAGGAACACCTGAATGACAAGGCGATATTACTCAATTGGTGGAGAAGGTCGAACTTGACAATGACAAGATGAAATTTCAACTCAAAAGCGAAGCAAAATTTGTGGAAAAAGTGATAAATAGTTGTGGGAACATTTTTCTAACCAAACCGGGCTATGAAAAAAATATTCATATAAATCGCAATTTGGCTTCGTTAATTAGAATGACCGTAAAAAAAGAAATAAAGTGACCATGCAAGGGAAGTCCAATTCAGTGTGTACCTAAACTTGGAAAACTTGGCGCAGCGCTGGTCTGTCTGTCGCTCCAACAGGACTAGCACTCACACTTTCCCGCGCAGCCTGGACGGAGCAGCGCACCCTACCCCTGCCACCGCTCAAGAGATACTAAGAGAAAGGCGTGTGGTGCGTGGTGGTGGTGGACTGGTTGTAGTGGTGGCGACGCAGCCTGCGTGTATGTGTCTGTGTGTGTGTATGTGTGTGTGTGTGTGTGTGTGTGTGTGTGATGAGCCACGCCTTCCCCTCAGACTAAACTGCCAGGTACATTTTCCCTCCTTTCTTTCAGCTTATCCCTTCATTTATCGTCGTCTTCCGGCATTCCTTTTTATCATCCACTCATCCTCTTCCTCTTGGCTCTTCTGTTTTCCTCCTGTGCTCCCTCCATCGCGGGCTGAGAGAGAGATATCAGAGGAGACACGAGATCAAAGGTGAGGATAAAGCACTGCCAGAGATGTAAGACGAAAGTGTTTTTTATGAAAGATGTTTTCATATCGAGTGTCTGTTTACAACTTTGTGATGGGCTTAGTAGAGAGAGAGAGAGAGAGAGAGAGAGAGAGAGAGAGAGAGAGAGAGAGAGAGAATTGAAAGGTGATATCGCCTAAGGAAAACTGAGAGATAGAAGGAAGATAGAGAATGACTGATAGCTTTAGGAAAGATAACAAGGATGAAATGAAATCGTCCTGTATTTGTTACTTGAGGAAAAAATAACGAAAGAGAAATGTGAGCAGCCATAATAGTGAAGGGTTCTAATTCCCTTTAAAAAGAATCCGGTTAATTTAAAAAATGTGGAATTATTTTTGTAGTATACGAGTGCAGATTCGTACAGGAGTGGGTCAGAGTAACAGTAACTTCCTGTGTGAGTTTCCATTGTGTGTTTTGCCTTTTCCGTCAGTTTCAAGTCTGATCTACTGTCAATCTCTTTGTGGAATGTGACAGTTGTTACACTCTTAACCAATCACACAGCCTTAACATTTTTTGCAGTAGTTTTTTTGAGTCACTACGAGTATCATAAATAAGATTGTAGCTCACTTTCTTTATCACTCACTCACTCACTCACTCACTCACTCAATCAATCAATTAATCACTCACTCACTCACTCACTCACTCACTCACACACTCATTCAATCACTCAGTCTATCTATCTATCTATCTATCTATCTATCTATCTATCTATATATCTATCTATTCACCTTTCTTTTTTTTTCTTGCTTTCTTTCTTTCTTTCTTTCTTTCTTTCTTTTTTTCATTCTTTTTCTTTCTTTCGTTTCTTTCTTTCTCCTTCTCTGCTACAATTCTACATTCTCCTTCCTTCTCCTTTCCTCAGATCACAAACTGAAAACAATTCCATTCCCCATCATTCCCCTTCTGCTATCCTTTCTAACTCTACCTGACTACGGATGTTCACCTTAGAAAGACAACCTGTTTCATAATAGATGCCTATAAACGAACACCGACAATTTCGTACTCCTCTCAGCATTCCCCAGGTACATCACAACTGATAGCCCTCAAAAGCCCCGTGCCTGTTAGACGAGTTTGTTTGTTATCGCTCGCTTCGTTTCATATTCTCATCTCAGCGCTGTATCGTTCTCCGTCTGCCGTGGCCTCAATTTCCTTCGCTGTGATGGAAGGCGAAGTTGGTTGCTGCATCGGTGGTGGTAGTCGTGCGTGACGGGGATGCGTGGTGCGTGGCGGGCAGGGGAGCCATGAATCACCCTCCCGCCACCCGGAGTCATGACCTTCCACAGATTGCCGCTGGGATCTTCTATAATATGATTTTCTCTTGGAGGTGTTCGTGATATCTCTTTAAAAGTGAAGTTTCCGCCAGAAGTGGTGTTAACGTATTTCGAGACTGTGGTGATACGTTTGGCTAATGTAGAATATAAGATGGTGATGTATAATATGAGCACGTTTCCATACTCATTGTGTTTACTATTTGGTGCTTTTATACTGCTTCGGAAACTTATGTAGGGGAATTGAAATAGTGAAGACTTTGGCCATTGATCTTCTGATCTCCATAGACCTTTCCTAATGTAAATGAAATTGTCTAATCATGCCCAAAACTCGTGGTAGAAATGCATCCCAGTACTGAAGGGGGTAAACATGTCAGTCCTCGCATGAAACGTGTCATTATATTTTTACCCATCATCATCATTCATAACTTTGTCTGACCTTTTACGAGACTGCTAGTCAGATTAATGAGTCTATTAATCAATCGGAAAAAGGAAGCATTATACGTAGTGTCTAGTGAATGAAAGTGATTAAGATCTGTGAAATGATAGCCCCATGTTTTTTAACGTTTCTTATTAGGAATGCTTTAAACACGCTTTCATTGAAATTGCTGTGTTTATTTTATACCATGTGGGCTTTTGACGGGAATTTATGGGCTAAAGGTGATACTTTTTGGAGTACCTCCTATCTCAAAGCCCACCCGCTAGGAAACCCTTGCCCCGAGTGAGAGAGCCCAACCTACACTCGGACCATGGTAAGGATTCGAACCCGTGCTCTTGGAAACCCCTCGGACCCTAAAATGCGTATGGTTCCACTGTACCACGGCGGCCCCAAAGTGTTTTAACGATTCTGGTAATGCTTCAACACTTATTCTTCTTCATTAATGGAAAAAGATATCCATGAGAACCAGACGGATGATTTGTATGGCCTTTTGTTTAAGAATCCTATCCACTTTCTGGCCGGAGATGTATAGCGTCATTATCAGGTCATCCATTCACACATCAGCCGGATGTATGGATGGATGACGGTATTTAATTAGGAGAAAGTTTTTAATGAGCACCAATATAAAGTTCCTAACTGAAATATCACAGTCATCCTTCACCACCGGGCGATGCGTAAGTGTATGGTGCAGCTAAGTTTGGAAATAGCGTGGATAAAAAGTCGTAAGTCAGTAAGAAGGCACGAAATCCTCCCAGTCTGGTGTAGAATAGAAGGCCAGTGTTTCATTCATTAGGCCTCGGGGGGTTGTAGTGCTGCGTGTCAGAAGAGGGATGCGAACCTGAGCCGCGATGGTCTTTATTTCTCCAGTTTTACTCACTCAAGCTACGTAACTGATGCTTTATCTGACTTTTCGTGGAACGGAAGGCATCGCTCAGAAAGGAATTGCTACTATTATTACTACTGCTACTACTACTACTACTACTGCTATTTCTTCTTCTTCATTTTTTTTTTTTTTTTTCTTCTTCTTCTTCTTCTTCTTCTTCTTCTTCTTCTTCTTTTCTTCTTCTTCTTCTTCTTCTTCTTCTTCTTCTTCTTCTTCTTCTTTTTCTTCTTCTTCTTCTACTACTACTATTACTACTGCTACTACTACCACCACCACTACTACTACTGCTATCATAACTATTACCACTAAACTCATACAGGAACTTTATTGTCGTTATTATTGTCGTTGTTAAGATTAATGTAGTTTTTCACGATTACCACTGATCTAATTCCTTTGTTTGGTTATGTGTGTTGTTATCGTTAGTGTTGGTGGTGGTGGTGGTGGTGGTGCTGGCAGAAATAACAATAACGAGAACGATGACGACGTTTCATTTTCTTCCCGCGATTTAAGAGACCTTTCCTTCACATTTATTAAAGCACACTATAAGATTTTGAAGCTGTCTGTACTCGCTCACCTCCTCCTCCTCTTCCTCCTCCTCTTCCTCCTTCTCCTCCTCATTACTAAGAGTGGACTCCTTACTTCTTCCTATCTTCTCGTATTTACCTTCCTCAGTTCTCGCTCTCGACTTCCACCTCCTTACCTGCCTCTCCCCTTACCCATCACTGGCAGCTCATTGTGCTCCACCACGCCCCGAGGCGGAGATGGGCCGGACAGGAGGGAAGGAGGAGAGGAGAGGGAAGCGATATGGGCAAACATCTGGAAGGAGAGAGGGAGAGAGACGGAAGGAAAAGGGAAGAAAAGGAAAGGAAGGAAGGACAGGAAGAGAGGAGAGAGTAATAGTTGGATAAAAAATCTTGAGCGAAAGAGGAGGAGGAGGAGGAGGAGGAGGGGGAGGAGGAGGGAGAGATGGAGAGGAAATGGAAGGAATGAAGAAAGGAGGAAACTGTGGGAAAGAAAAAATGTAAATAGAGTAGAGAGATGGAAGGGAAAGTGAAGGAAGGTAGGAAGGGAGGGAGGAAGGGAAGGAGGAAAGGATGGATTGATGGAGAAAAATGTGGATGGAAAGACGTAAGGGAAAGGAGGAAAGAAGGAAGGGAGGAAGGAAGGAAAGAAGGAAAAAAAGGAAGGAAGGGAAGGAGGAAATAGGAATTGATGGAGAAAAATCTGGAGGAAAAGACGTAAAGAAAAAAAAGGAAGAAAGGAAGGAAGGAAGGAAGGAAGGAAAGAAGGAAAAAAGGAAGGAAGGGAACGAGGAAATAGGGATTGATGGAGAAAAATCTGGAGAAAGAGAAGGAAGGGAAGAGAGGAAGGAGAGAAAGAAGGAAGGAAGGAAAGAAGGAAAAAAGGAAGGGAGGAATGAATGAATGAATGAATGAATGAATGAAGGAAGGAAGGAAGGAAGGAGAGGTATCGACTTTAGTACTGTTCTGCCATTTCTCTCGGAACCTCATTACCTAAAGACAACACACACACACACACACACACACACACACACACACACAGAGAGAGAGAGAGAGAGAGAGAGAGAGAGAGAGAGAGAGAGAGAGAGAGAGAGAGAGAGAGAGAGAGAGAGAGAGAGAGAGAGAAGGAAGATATGACAAAGTTTGGGAATATAAAGGAAGGAAAGATTAAAAATTGACCATACCAATTTTTCTGATTTCAATTGCTTTAGTTCTTTCTGAGATACACACACACAATTGTTTAGTTCATTGGGCTTAGAATTCACAGTGCATTTATTTTTTTTCTAGTAAAGTTGCTTCTTCTATCTAGTATATTAATTTTTCTATCACCTATGCGTCCTTTCTCTAATACAAAGCTACTACCTATTGTTCTCTTTTGTTTAAGTTTTCAGTCATAACTTCTTTCCATTCTCATACGTTGTCTTAAATTTCTTCTCGTTCATACTGTGCTTTTCTGCCGCCTTGCTAATGGTCTTACGTTTTTCTTCCTCCTCCTTCTCTCCTTGTTGATGTTCTTGCTCTTCTCTTTCCCCTCACTTGACTTCATTTCAATTTCTTGTTGTTCTTCTTTTTCTAATTCTCCTTCTCCTTCTTTTCGTTCTCGTTCTCGTCCTCCTCGTCCTCTTTTCCTCGTCCTCCTCGTCTTCCTCCTCCTCGTCCTCCTCCTCCTCCTCCTCCTTCTCCTCCTCCTCCTCCTCGTCCTCCTCCTCCTCCTCCTCCTCCTCCTCCTCCTCCTCCTCCTCCTCCTCCTCCTCCTCCTCCTCCTCCTCCTCCTCCTCCTCCTCCTCCTCCTCCTCCTCCTCATCTCCATTTTATTTAAATTTTACAGTCTTCATCTCTTTTAACTTCTTGTTTTTGTTTCTCTTTCTCTTTTGATTTAAATTCAGATTAATTTCTTCTTCTTCTTCTTCTTCTTCTTCTTCTTCTTCTTTTTTGCTTCCTCTTCTTTTCGCTTCCTCTTCTTCTTCTTGCATCCGCTTCAGTCGATCAACCTGCTCTTCCTCCTTCAGCTCCTCCTCAGCCTGCAAATATATTAAGGGAACGGGATCCTTGGCAATTAATCTTTGTGGATCTCTGCTAGTCTGTGCCCATTACAAGAGTCCGCTTAGGAGAGATTTATTGCTGATGCACACACACACACACACACACACACACACACACACACACACACACACACACACACACACACACACACACACACACACACACACACACACACACACACACACACACACACGGCCCGGTAGCTCAGTGGTTAGAGCGCTGGCTTCACAAGCCAGAGGACCGGGGTTCGATTCCCCGGCCGGGTGGAGATATTTGGGTGTGTCTCCTTTCACGTGTAGCCCCTGTTCATCTAGCAGTGAGTAGGTACGGGATGTAAATCGAGGAGTTGTGACCTTGTTGTCCCGGTGTGTGGTGTGTGCCTGGTCTCAGACTTATCCCAAGATCGGAAATAATGAGCTCTGAGCTCGTTCCGTAGGGTAACATCTGGCTGTCTCGTCATAGACTGCAGCAGATCAAACAGTGAATTACACACACACACACACACACACACACACACACACCGCGTAGTGTAGTGGTTAGCACGCTCGACTCACAATCGAGAGGCCCGGGTTCGAGTCACGGCGCGGCGAGGCAAATGGGCAAACCTCTTAATGTGTGGCCCCTGTTCACCTAACAGTAAATAGGTACGGGATGTAACTCGAGGGGTTGTGGCCTCGCTTTCCCGGTGTGTGGAGTGTGTTGTGGTCTCAGTCCTACCCGAAGATCGGTCTATGAGCTCTGAGCTCGCTCCGTAATGGGGAAGACTGGCTGAGTGACCAGCAGACGACCGAGGTGAATTACACACACACACACACACACACACACACACACACACAGAGAGAGAGAGAGAGAGAGAGAGAGAGAGAGAGAGAGAGAGAGAGAGAGAGAGAGAGAGGAGGGGAGGGGAAGGCAGAAAATATTGTAAACATGTTGGAAAAATTTAAAAAACGAAAAAATGAAACCGGGAGGAAATAAAAGAACAAAAGAAACGAGAAAGACCAGAGAGAGAGAGAGAGAGAGAGAGAGAGAGAGAGAGAGAGAGAGAGAGAGAGAGAGAGAGAAACAAAGAAAAGTTAAACAAACGAAAAACACGCATGGTAAAAGAAAAGGAAATGAAGAAACAAGGAACGAATGAAAGAAAACTGAATAAACGAGGGAGAAGTGAAAGAATGAAAAAAAATAGATGGGAGAAGTAAAAAAATAATAAATATGGGGCAAAAAAGAATGTAGAGAGAGAGAGAGAGAGAGAGAGAGAGAGAGAGAGAGAGAGAGAGAGAGAGAGAATAAATTTGCATATGCATTGGGAGTGTTTTCAATGTGGTGCTTGACTCCAATATAAATCAAAGTAACGTGACTTGTTTCCTGCTGATTAGATTGGATTT
>NC_059297.1:5701670-5711670 GCF_017591435.1 Portunus trituberculatus | reverse complement strand
TGAGGCGTTTCGAAGCCAATTTTATCATTGAGTGAAGGAGGAGGAGGAGGAGGAGGAGCAGAAGGAAGAGGAGAAGGAAGAGGAGGAGGAGGAGGAGGAGGAGAAGGAGGAATAATAATAATAGTAAGGGGAGGAAGGAAAGTAATATGAGCACCAGGCGAGAAAGGAAAAAAAAAACACATCTTTCTTATTCTTTTCTTCTTTTTCTTTTCTTCTTTTTGTAATGTTCCCGTGTAGTGTTTCCCTCTTCCTCTTCCTTTTCATTTCGTTTCTCCGTCTTTGTTCGTGGTTCATTCATGTGTGTGTGTGTGTGTGTGTGTGTGTGTGTGTGTGTGTGTGTGTGTGTGTGTGTGTGTGTGTGTGTGTGTGTGTGTGTGTGTGTGTGTGTGGTGCAGCTGTTAAGTAGAGCACATTGCCACCTTGGAGTTGAGCCCATTGATTTCTCTCTACAGCACTACAGCATTTCCAGGACGCGTGTAGTAATGTGGTGGTGGAATGTGGTGGTGCCGCGTGTTACTGTGGTAAAAAAGATGAGAGAGAGAGAGAGAGAGAGAGAGAGAGAGAGAGAGAGAGAGAGAGAGAGAGAGAGAGAGAGAGAGAGAGAGAGTGTTAAGAACGTAAAAGACTTCCTACTTCAACAAATGAGTGTCAAACTTTTATTTATGCATTTTAAAACAAACACATTACGAAGTGACCAGAAAATGACATAAATTTTGTTATTCATTGTCCTCTTTGACAATAAAATAGAAAAGAAAATGAAATGTGGAACTGTGACTTGGTGAATGAAAAAAAAAAACAATGATGACATAAAATAATAATAAGATTGCTATCAAACACACTGAACAACACATCACACACCACGCCACGCACTGACACACATTGACTGACACCACCAACCACTCACTTCCCACCACCAACTCACACATTTTTACCCATTCACCCACTCTCTCAAGTCTCAAACACAACTCACTCACATTTTCCCTTACCTGCTTCCCACTCTGGCTTCATCCAGTCTCCCAAACACAAGTCACTCATATTCACTCATATTCACTCATTCATACCATTCTCCATCACTCTCATCTTTTCCCTTACCTGCTCTTCACTCTGGCTTCATCCGGACCTCATCATCTGCACCATGTCGTTAAGAGCATAGTTATCCCTTTCATATGGTAATCAAGTCTTCTTCGTTCACTTCCTCCCTCATTAGTTCACCCATCTTTCCATCCCTTCCTCCTTTCTCTCCGTACTCAGACTCTTTCGTTCTTTCTTTCTTTCCGCTCGTTTTCTCCTTCCCTCTCGTCGCCGTCATCACTTCTAGATCCTGGTCTTTGAGAGGTCGTCAGTCTCGCTTTCCATAACAAGGAACGCCATCAACTGTTTTTTTAAGCCCTTGTTTATTTCCTGTTCTTTCTCTGGATTATACATTTTTTATAGTCCTGATCTCTCTCTCTCTCTCTCTCTCTCTCTCTCTCTCTCTCTCTCTCTCTCTCTCTCTCTCTCTCTCTCTCTCTCTCTCTCTCTCTCTCTCTCTCTCTCTCTCTCTCTCTCTCTCTCTCTCTCTCTCTCTCTCTCTCTCTCTCTTATTGTCAGACATTTCAGAAGGATTTGAAGGCTCGGAATACGAAGCTTCTAGTGTATTAGGTTCATTCTCATGGCTGAGTCTGAGGAGATGGGGTTCAAAGGATCTTGTACACTGATCTCAAGGCTCCCATCATCCCCGCCGGTGCTCGGGTGGGTGCTTAACCCCTTTAGTACTGGGAAACATTTTTACCTTGAGATTTATGTACGATTAGACCATTTTATTTGCATTAGGAAGGGTCTTTGGAGGTTTGAATCCCCATTTGAGTTTCTGAAGATGTATAGAATCACCAAATAGTCACCAGAATGTATATGGAAACGCGTCATCGTACAGAGGGGGTTAAGATGGCATCATGGAAATTTTACAAGCGAGAGGTAGACGGATAGAGCATCGACGGTATGCTGACCAGATGGTGTGTTTTTTAAGCTGTCACTGCGATATGGAAGAGTCGCAGCAATAAATAAAGAACAGTATATGGTTTTTATAGAGATTGATGAAAAATGGGTGGATTGAAAATTAATATTACAGTTCTTAGCCTGTATGATGTCTGAGAGTGGCTACAGAACAAGAAGAAAAGTCTCAAAATGATCAGTAATTGAGAAATATGACTGCAGTTTTAATTACACTTGATCTATTTATTCATTTTTCTCATTTTTTTTCTGCGCTGGATTGCAATATTTAATTCACTTTGTGTTAGACTGTATTGTAGTTTTGCTATTTAGGGAAAGGTTACATGTATGTCGAGAAGCATATATTTTCTAAAACTTTGATGTGCTTATACACTTTATTTCTACCAACATGTTTTTCCAATTTTGTTAACATGACTTCATTAAATGCCATGTAACTATGTATACTTTCATAGTTTACATGTAATTTAATCAAAGCTGTCACACTTTTGTTTACTCTCCATTCATTACGCTTGATAAAATTGCTCGCCTTCTCGTTAATCCAATTTTTGTAACGACTTTTGCATAACAGTACGGAAAAAAAACTTGTAATCTGCTTAAAAAGATGCTCTAATTAATCCTACACGTGTCTCTTACCTTTTCTGTTGAGCTTAAATATTTTTTCCAGTGGCACCTTTCCCTCGGTGTCCGTCCAGCGCTGATGAAAGGTGCATGTTTAAGTTGTGCCAATGTCATGCCTTTGATCAGCTTAATTATCACGGCCCATATTTCTCTTCATGTTCCGGAGCCTTACAAACTAATCATATTTTTTCTGATATTACGTGTTTCGTCATCCTTCATATACTCTCCATTTTGAATCTAAATTAATATCAGCTTGTTTTCTTTCATTTATATTATCACCGCCTCAGCACAATTCTGGTTCCTTCTCACCATATACTCTTTTCTTCCTCTCCTACCTTCTCTTTTTCTTCCTTTATTCCTTCCTTCTGACCTTCCTTCGCTTACTCCCTTCATCCCTTTCTCCTCCTCTCTCCTTCCCTCTCTCCTTACTATTCTCCATCTCCTCATCAATGTATTTTCTCCCTCCCCCCCATGTCGTGAGAAGACTCCGGGTTGGTTAATCTCACACATATATTTCCCAGGAGGCCGCGACCGCCAATAGCCAATAGCCTTACTTTTCTTTACCTGTTCTTTGATGGTGATCAGGCGCAGGTGCAGGTGTGAGGAGGAGGAAGGAAGGAGGAGGGGGAAAATGGAAAGGAAAAGGAGAAAAAAGTAAGTAATTAGTTGTAAGGAAATTAATGAACGCACTTAATGAAAGTAGGAGGGAGATAAATGAGAGAGGAAAGAATTTAAGTAATGAGTTGTAAGGATATTAGTGAATGTACATTGAGAAAGTGCTATTTTAAAATGGATGTTATTAAGGGAAAGGACGAAGGATATTACAAAGAGATTACCAGAAAGCGTGGCGAGCTGGTCTGCGGGTGTCACAATGCTCTGCTCAGGATGTACGCAGGTTGAGGGGTTTTACTTCATGGCTCAAAGTTAATCTCTAAAATATTGAAGAAAAATAGATTAGTTACTTTGAATGTGTTTTTTTTCCAGTCCTTGTTTATAGTCTGTTGAGTGTACAGACGGGTGATATAAGAAGAAAAGCTCTCCAGGCTTCCCGCGTTAGTGTAGCTGTCAGAGAATACAAGAGTTTAATCAGCTGTAATAAAAAATGTTTCCTTCATGAGAATGAAAAGAATTAATATCTGATGTTTTACGGTGATGTTATATTTTGCTTCTTCTTATTGCTCAACATCGCTGCTTGGACGTAAAGGCGATGTGTGGCGGCGGTGAACAAGTATTTCTAAACTGCGAAAGAAAATTTAATATAAATTTCTCCTTTGTCTCCACGGCGACTTGTGCAAGACTTGTTATTGAGTTTTATAAATGCTGATAAAACATTGATGAGTTTGCATTTTCATTGCTGAAGCTTTCATGCTTTTTGTTTTTCTTATTCTGCTGCAATGCTTTTTCTTTTAATAATATGAGAGAATATTTCTCTCAGGTATTCCTGAAGATTCGAAACCTTGGAAACCATAAAGTTTTTATTTTCGTATGAGATCAAGCTTTACATGAGCTCACTCCCGCACTCGAGGGCAGGGCGTGTGACAGGCGGGGCTTCCTTCACTGGCTGCGAGATGAAAAGGAGACATATCTTTAAGAAAAAAGGACAGGAGAACGCAAAGTAATTAATTGAAGTTATTAAAGATTTGAAAAATGATGAGGAAAACTTTATATAATTAAATGAAAAAGCTTAAAAGAGATTGAAAAATTAGAAAAAAGGAAGAAATGAATAAAATTAAAGTACATCTCAACAGCGTCTCTCTTCTGACATTTTTATACTTCCTCTCCCTTCCTCGTTTCCTTTCTTTACTCTCCTCGCTCTTCATCTTTACTTTCCATCCTCTCTCCGTCTCTCCCTATATCTCGCCCTCCCTTCCTCCCCCTTCCCGCTTTTCTCTCTCTCTCTCTCTCTCTCTCTCTCTCTCTCTCTCTCTCTCTCTCTCTCTCTCTCTCTCTCTCTCTCTCTCTCTCTCTCTCTCTCTCTCTCTCTCTCTCTCTCTCTCTCTCTCTCTCTCTCTCTCTCTCTCTCTCTCTCTCTCTCTCTCTCTCTTTTCTCAAGTCCATACATCCATTTCTCATTGAACCTAGGAGAAAAAAATATTTACCAAGATTTAGAGAAGCAAATACCACATCTATGGTTACCACCACCACCACCACAACCACTACCACTACCACTACCACTACCACCACCGTCACTTTCTTGTTCTCTATAATCTTTTTCCTCGTAATACTATATCACCATATCATCATCACCACCTTCACCGTCATAACTCTAACACACCCAGAACAATAGTAAGATGATCAGTAATAAGGATAGAATAAGAAATGAAGGGTTCAAACTCGAATGAATTGGGTTTTAAGAGAAGGACTGGAAATGGTTGTTTTATCGAATAGAGTGGTCGATGATTGGAATGAACACAGCAATCAGGTCGTTAGTGGTGAGTTATGAGGGCCCTTTAAAGATTACTAGACAAATTTATGGATGGGTATGATTGTTGGAAGTAGGTTAGCATGCTTCATATAGGAACTTCACATGGCCTCTTGTAGCTTCCCTTATTTCGTTATGTTCTTGTGTTCAAAGGTAGTATTAACTCCTTCAGTACCATGACGCATTTTCATTTTCATTCTGGTTACTATCTGATGATTTTGTACAGCGTCAGAAACTTATGTGGGGATTCAAATAGTGAAAACTCTGGCCATTAATCTTCTGTCCTCCATAGACCCTTCCTAATGTAAATAGAATTGTCTAATCACTCTCAAAACTCATAATAAAAATACGTCCCAGTACTGAAGTAGTTAAGCAAACACAGACTTACTCCACGGTAATTTTGGGAAACTAAATAAGAACATAAGAAAAGAGGGAAACTGCAAGAGGCCGCCAGACCTACACGTGGCAGTCCCTGTGTGTTTAAAGCTACCTAATTCCATCTATTCTCCCCATCCATGAACTTATCTAATCTTCTTTTAAAGCTCCCTCTTGACACAGCCCTGACCACATGACCACTGAGACCGTTCCACTCATCAACTACTCCGTATGATGAATAATAAGAACAATAAGAACATAGGGAATTAAGAGAAGCTACATAAAGTTATCTAGCCTACATGTGGCGGTCCATGTATGAAAGATAAGTGGGGAGCATATACAGTTGTGTGTCTTAGAGTTACACAATGGTCTCTTATCTAACAGCACTCTTCTCCTTAATACTTCTTTGAAACCTGCTGGAAATTATTGAGATGTAATCTGAAACAGGTAACTAAAGAGATGAAAGAGAAAAGTATGAGTGTACGAATTTTTCTCGTTAAATAGAATAAAAAGAAATAAATGAATTGTTGTTATAATTTCTTTTATCAATAACAAGGAATCAGCACCACAACCACCACCACCACCATCACCACCACAACTACCACGGTCATCATCATCATCATCATCATCATCATCATCATCGTCATCATCATCATCATCATCGTCATCATCATCATCATCATTTTTATCATCATCATCATCATCACCATCATCATCACCATCACCACCACCACCACCACCACCACCACCACCACCACCACCACCACCACCACTACAACTACTACTGCTACTACTATTACAACAACTACTACTACTACTACTACTACTACTACTACTACTACTACTACTACTACTACTACTACTACTACTACTACTACTACTACTACTACTACTACTACTACTACTACCACCACCACCACCACCACCACCACCACCACCACCACCACCGCTACACCTGAAAACAGCAGGGGCATTAAAAATTCTTACCATAAAAACGATGATAGTAATGCAAAACACACACACACACACACACACACACACACACACACACACACACACACACACACACACACACACACACACACACACACACACACACACACACACACACAAAATCTGATTGAAGTTCTTTCTGATCTGTAATGAAAATGGAAAGAAAGAAGAAAAAAAAGAGAAAAAGGAAGATGATGACCATTTTAATTTAAGCTTATTATGCAGCTTTTGTTCGTTTTCTCCCTCGGGGATTTTGGGGAGGAAGAGTAGAAGGTGTAGAAGGAGGAGGAGGAGGAGAAAGAGAAGAAGAACTAGAAGAACAAGAAGAGGTGGTGGTGGTAGACGCTGTAGTGGTGATGCAGGATGGAACAAAGAGACGAAAAAGAAGGAAACAAAACAAAAGGTAGTAATAAGAAGGAGTGGGAGTATGAAAGGCAAAGTTCCGTGAAGTGATGCTCCTCCTCGCCACGTCTGTAAATTAGTTTGAGCGCCACGGGCCGTCAAATCTGTCCCCGAGAAAATGAGAAGACTCAGCGTGGGTTCTTTTCTGCTGCGGTGGACGAGTTGACGAGAACAGACCTAATAGTTCCCTTTTTCTTCATCTATTTTCTTTCCTGAGAAGACCGCCACCACCATTATCACTCTCTCCTCAACCTTGCCCTCATATTAACTACTTGCCTCGTCCTCTTCTTTGTCCTCTTTGCCCTTATACTTGTCATCTTTGTCCTCCTCCTCCTCCTCCTCCGTCTCCTCTTCCACGTCTCCTCCGTCTTCTACATCCGAATCTTCTTTGTTCTCCTCGTCTTCCTCGCCTCTTCCTCTCCTCTTTAGCTGTGTGGATGCACTTAGCTTCTTTTCTCCAGGCTGTGAGGTGTGGACACGGTCTTATCCTCCTGCCTTGTCCTTTTCGGTTTTGTTCACCGCTACATATTTTTTCTTTGGATGGGAGATGTTGCGTGTCCCAGTGGGTTGTAATTTTTCAGCATGGACGCCAAGTAGTCTTCTGCCACACTGCTGGTTTAAATCAAGCCACGAAACACACCAGCCTTGGTTTTGAGTAACAAGGCACATCGACCTGTTGTGTCCGAAGTATCCTGAAGACGAAACGCTTTAGAGCAACACTTTTCCTGCCATCTTTGTCGGTCTTGGGCAGCCACCACCTGGGGCAGTGCCAGGAGTGCCAGCATCTAATGGAAAAACGTTACCGAGGCTACCAAGTTTCGTCTCTCAGTGTGGCCAGAGACCGCCCACGAACCCTTTCCGATATGCTCCATCAAGTACGTCCTGCTGTTCTACGTGACCAGTTCTTTCTTTGTGGGGTTTCCGGGACGTGAAGAAAGCTCACCTGGACTGAATACAGACGCAACATTCGTGTGTCGGGAGTTTAGAGCAAACCTCATTTAGATTTCATGCTGATTTCTAAACTCATTATCAAAGACGAAGCCAGAGTGATTCACCACACGAGTCTTTATGCTGCCACGCGAGCAACTAAATCTTGCTCACACAACCGTTGACTGATGGATGTAAGGAATCGCATCTCCTCTCATTATTTGAATGAAATAAAAGTGTAAGATGCATCGATTACAGAGAAGAGGATCTCTGCATGAGCTGCGGAAAGTCTTCCTGTTACTGGCAGGAAGGTGATGGTGGAGCGCTGCTCGTGATGGCTATCGACGGAAAGCTTTGCACAACACTTTGCATACCAACGTGGTGATGTAAGGGAAGCGAGCGAGCGAGAGAGAGAGAGAGAGAGAGAGAGAGAGAGAGAGAGAGAGAGAGAGAGAGAGAGAGAGAGAGAGAGAGAGAGAGAGAGAGAGAGAGAGAGAGAGAGAGAGAGAGAGAGAGAGAGAGAGAGAGAGAGAGAGAGAGTTTTATTAACGGTCACGTCTGTTTCAGTGCAAGGGGAAGGACGGGAGACGAGGAAGGGAAGTGTGAACTAACTGGGTACATGTTCTTCTGTATAAATTATGTTTAAATAAAAAAAAAAAAAAAAAAAAAGAGAGAGAGAGAGAGAGAGAGAGAGAGAGAGAGAGAGAGAGAGAGAGAGAGAGAGAGAGAGAGAGAGAGAGAGAGAGAGAGAGAGAGAGAGAGAGAGAGAGAGAGAGAGAGATTAACGGTTATTTTTCGAAAAGTGACACATTACTTTATTCCTCTGTGCTTTACAACAGTAATGCTTTTGAACACTGATTTATTATTCACTTTATGGAGATTTTTCGTTATTGTTAAAAAAACGAACAGAAAGCTTCTTTTCAATATTTTGTTATGAGCTGTCAAAAGAAAGGTTTTGCATTTCTGCCATCTGTTTCGTGTCACTTTGTTGCTGGGGAAGCAGGGCCTTGTTCGCGCTTGTCGCAGGCACGCCTCGCACTGAAAGGGGGTGAGAGAGGCAGGAGGTATAATGTTGATCAAATTTTCTATTGGCTGGCTCTGCACAATTTCACCGCAATATTGCAACGCACGATTTTCCTTTTAGTTCAATAACGAAAAACTTGCAGCGCAAAACTGTCAATATATTCCGCTCCACTTTTCTTTCCACCGCGCGATTCAAAACTTTAACTTGAAAATTCACTGTTTTATCTTCTTTTACGAGAATGTGAGTTGTTTTCTTTCGGCGCGCGGCACTAACTTTTCCAAGGTGGGTGCGCCATTGAAGACACGAATTGCCCACTCCCTGCTGACGCGCCCTGAAGGAGTGGTGTACCCAGCCATTCCTTGGGCTTATTTATTCCATCCATTTCTTTGCTACAGTATTTACAGGATTGTCGTAAAGATTCTTATATACTGTTCATTGTCTCGTTAGTATTATTTTCTGAGATACAATTTCTATAATCTCATTCTTTCTTTACCTTTTGGATGCAGTTTAACCATTCAACTCTTATTTGATACATGTTTCCTTCATTGCTAATCTCAGAGACATCCTTACTTGTTCTTCAGTCGCTTGCAACCTTTAAAGTGGGGTGGAAATTACAAAATATAATGTGCTGAGTGCGGGAGGGAGTTAAGATGGGAGAGAGAAAAAGAAAAGACGGGGAGAGAAAGACCAGATGGAAGGAAGGGAAGAATTGTGAAAAGATGAACGTGAGACAGGAAGGGAAAGAAAAAAAATGGGATAGAGAGAGAGAGAGAGAGAGAGAGAGAGAGAGAGAGAGAGAGAGAGAGAGAGAGAACAACGGAGGGTAGTAGCCGAAAGGAATAGATCACTTTCTTATATACTGATAGAAATTTCATACATTACGTTTTCTGATGTTCATTGTCTCGTATCGCAGAGAAAGGACTGATATGAAGAGTAAAATAAAAGAAAAATAAACGCCATTTCTCTTATTTCACGCAGTCATCCGATACATAACTCACATATAATGACCACAAAAATAAATAGTTACTCCGAATAACTGCTTGAATATTCTTAACAAGAAACGCGGAAGCGAATCCAGGCACGCTCGTGTTTCTTGCCCATTTTCCTTCCATTTTCATTCCCAGTATTTCTTAAAATAGTGTTTTCCAACTGGCTGGAAGTGCTGAGTGCGGGAGGGAGTTAAGATGGGAGAGAGAAAAAGAAAAGACGGGGAGAGAAAGACCAGATGGAAGGAAGGGAAGAATTGTGAA
>NC_059297.1:5694170-5699170 GCF_017591435.1 Portunus trituberculatus | reverse complement strand
AGCAGCAGCAGCAGTAGTAGTAATAGTAGTAATAGTAGTAGCTGTAGTAGTAGTAATAGTAATAGCTGTAACAGTAGTAGTAGTAGTAGTAGTAGTAGTAGTAGTAGTAGTAGTAGTAGTAGTGGTAGTAATGATAATAGAGGTAGGAGGGAGCCGAAGGAGTCACTTTGGAAACTACTATATAAAGGGGCGCCCAACTTTCAAACTTCCTGGCTACTATTACTTTTTTCCCTCCCTAGCTTTCTACCCTTGTTCCCTCTCTGTCCCTCTCCTCCCCTCCCTTCCCTCTCTCTCATTTCCCTCCCCCATCCCTTCTCTCCTCTCCTTTTCCTCCCCTCCCTTCTCCCCTCCTCTCCTCCGGGCTGGGAAAAAGTTAGAATGGTGGAGCTTGGAAAGGAAAAGCGAAAAAAAATGTTGCTCATCTTTTTGGGAGAGTGGCTGGGGATTTGACCACGTGTGGACTAATTGGGTGGGCCTCCCTGTCTGTGTGTGTGTGTATGTGTGTGTGTGTGTGTGTGTGTGTGTGTGTGTGTGTGTGTGTGTGTGTGTGTGTGTGTGTGTGTGTGTGTTCGTCTGTCTGTCTGTCTCTCTGTCTGTCTCTTTGTCTTTTTGTCTCTTTGTCTCTGTGTCTCTATGTCTCTGTCTCTATGTCTCTGTCTCTCTGTCTCTGTCTCTCTCTCTCTCTCTCTCTCTCTCTCTCTCTCTCTCTCTCTCTCTCTCTCTCTCTCTCTCTCTCTCTCTCTCTCTCTCTCTCTCTCTCTCTCTCTCCCCAAAATCTAAAGCAAAATAAAATAAGAATGAAAATACCTTTGTAAAAATAGTAATAGAAAAATGAAATGAGAAACTATTTTTGTACACACACACACACACACACACACACACACACACACACACACACACACACACACACACACACACACACACACACACACACACACACACACACACACACACACATCTCACTCCCAACACCACAGCTTGCCAGTCACTCACCTCACCGGCCTTGTAATATCCGAGACTTCTTCCTGCATCCTCTCATCATCTTCGTTACGCCTCATGCAAAGCCTCACTCACTCACTCACTCGCTTCCTCTTCACCATGTATCCTCTCACTTCCTCTCTCTTTCTCTCTCTCTTGCTCTTCCCTCTCATTTCCAGGTCATTTGCCTCCGCCGTCTCGTCACAGAATCAACACACGGAAGCGACTCTGCACCTTCCCTAATATTAATTGTGTTTGACTCTCCGGTGTGGAGTGTATTGACGCAGCGTGGAATAATTAACAGGTCTAATATTATGAATGTCCAGTGAAAGGGTGCCCTGATTTGCCATTGCCTAGGGAGATAAGGATGCAAGGGAGAGGAAATTATGAACGTGCTTGGTTTTTAGAGGGTTAGTGGGGGAGTGGTTGTAATAGTAATTGTAGTAGTGGTAGTAGTAGTAGTAGTAGTGGTGGTTGTAGTAGAAGTGGTAGTGGTGGTAGTAGTGGAGTATTATTATTAGTAGTATTGGTGCTAATTGTAGTAGTGGAGTAGTAATAGTAGTAGTAGTAGTAATAGTAGTAGTAGTAGTAGTAGTAGTAGTAGTAGTAGTAGTAGTATAAGTGGTTGTTGTAGTAGTAGTGCTAGTAGTAGTAGTAGTAGTAGTAGTAGTAGTAGTAGTAGTAGTAATAGTAATAGTGGTAGTAGTAGCTGTTGTTGTTATTGTTTTTAAGGTGGTGGTGGTGGTGGTGGTGGTGGTGGTGGTGGTGCGGCTGAGGTTTAGTATTCATGAAGTGGGATGGAAATTCATGACATGGTGGAGATGGTATTCTGGCTGTTGGTGAATGCCTTAATTGGTCTGTGCTGCGTTTCACCAACCAAGTATTTTCATGATTTTTCTTTCGATTTTACACGTGATTGTTTTCATTATACGGAAAGTTCATTTTGATTTTTCGTTTTGTTTCAGCATGTCTTTGTCTTTTTGGTAATTTAGTGTAGTTTTAGTCCTTGATTGGTTGTAGTTATCTTTATTTTTATTTATTTATCACTGACATCCATCCATTCATTCAATTTTGTAACAGACCAAGTGGGCCTTTTTTTCTAATATTCATTTTGCCCTTGGTAGTTCTCCCTCTTACATAAAGAAAACGCATGTTCTGTAAGACCGTATTTGAAACGTTCGCTATGTTTTGTTCCTAGACTGTTGAGGTCATCTTTCACCAACACTGTAGGGCACCAGGCGATAATCCAAATAGTTTGTTAAGCTTGAGTCAAGAAGCACCACTTATAGAACGTTTTTCTCTTACCTAAAGGAAGTTTGTGATAAAAGGTGCGCCATCTTGCTTACTTTCAACGCGCCTCATTTTGGAAAGTACGGAGTTCCTAGCTTTTATTTTGTCGCGTGTCGGTAATGGTTGAGGAGAGAGTGGGTGTACAGCTGTCTTGCATTGATTTCATCACGGGGACTGTTAGCTGTAGTCACAGAGGTTTGAAAGGCTGAAGTACAGACTGTTGCGTTATTTGTACTCACGTGGGGGGAGAAGGAAATGGTTGTTTGCTGTGTTTTAATGTAAAATTTGCGTTGTATTTATGCAGGAAATTACTGACCTGCCGTTTGTAGACTTCAGGTCTATAAACGGCAGGTCTAGACGCTGAAAAGAAGAAACTGTAATGTCTGAGACGTTAGTCATGTATGCAATATTCAGAGTGATTTCTCCGTGGAAATGAGGACTATACAATATAATGATTTTCAGTCCAAAACAAAATAAAAAGTATACCATACTTTCTTAAGGTTTCCTCGTCGTTCCTCGTTAAGACTCCTGGCTCACCTTGTCGCTCACAGCCTACAAGTTACTATTGTAAGGAAACATCATTATTCTTTTATACATACAATCTTCCTTTTCTAATTCGTGTTTCCTCTAACCATTCTTTATTATAAAAAAACAGAAATATGTTCCAGTGTTGGCTTTTAACTAACTATGAGGTCACTGACAAATAAGGATAACTCCATCCTAGAAAGGTCCACATAGGTTTCTTCAGATGTTGCGTCCCAACTCGTTACTAATATATGGCAGATAATTCCCAACAGTTGACTATGCGTCTTCTGGACATGACGTCTGATGTCTGCCTCACGTTGCTGTCATATCCACGATGCTGCTAAGACCCACCACCGCCCTTCACTCGCTCGCTTCTCCCTTTCGAACCACCGTGATGTTGATTTTAGATTCTTGACTCAGTTTACTCATCTGTGTCTGGCTGGTCCTGGCTGACAACTGGTCATGCCACACTCCCCATCGTCCTGTTTGATGTAAGAATATTGCCTCCTGACTCTCTGACAGGTTCTGATGGCGCCTATCCGGTACGGGACACGCCGATCTCCTGGCAATATCACTCCATCATTTGGTTGGACATGTCCTTTGGTTTTGTGTCCTCCGTCTGTCCCTGATATTTCCAGTCTTCCAGTTTTCTGTCTGGTTAATATGTAGTTCATTGCCTCCTGGGAGGGAAGCAGCTCACTTCCACCGTAGCGCCACCAGTGGTCTTAACACTGCACAAACAATTGTTAATTAATGTTAGCGACTAATACGCCTTTCAGAGTGTTTTATGGAGTTCAGAGTGTGACAATCTCCTGTTTGTGTACGGTGTTTGTGTTTCCTTCTTGTAGATTGAAAGCTGTATACTGTTTTCAGCAGCAACATTTGTGTTAGCATACAATGATGATGATAGTAATGATAATTTTGATAATAATAATGATAATATTGATGATAATGATGATAAAAATAATAATGATACTGCTACTACTACTACTACTACTACTACTACTACTACTAGTAATATTGCTAATAATAACAATAATAATAATAGTAATAATAATAATAATAATGATAATAATGATAATAATAATGTTAATAATAATAACAAAAGCAATGATGATAATGATAATAGTTTCCACATCTTAGCGCAAAGAAAAGTGCTGTACCTTGATGTGACTACCAGGTTGACATTTCCCTCCTGTGCGTCTTGCTCCAGCAGGAAACAAGTAATATTCAGTCGCTGTGAGCCTGTCAGTAGAATTAATCTTATTTAGTAGAGGAAATTCACGAAATCATGAAGGTAAAGAACGTGAAAGCCGTGTTCTGTGAAACCTGAAGTCCATTTCATCAAGATCAACTTTATCGCACCTTTGTCACTCCTCGCTTCTGTGTGTACCCTTGTCTCTCTCTGTTGGGAGTCAATACAGGCAAAACTAGTGTTGTGCCGTTCCCTAAGAATGGGTTATGTTTGTGAATCTTAACTCCTTCAGTACCATAAAGCTTTTTCATATTGATTCTGCTTACTATTTGGTGATTTTATACAGCTTCAGAAATTTATGTGGGGGATTAAAATAGTGAAGACTCTGGCCATTAGTTTTCTGACCTCCATAGACACTTCCTAATGGATACAAAATCATCTAGTCATACCGAAAATTCATGGTAAAAATGCGTCTCTCTCAGTAATGAAGCGGTTAAGTCCAGATGTGGTGAGGCAAAAATTTGAAAAATAAGACGGAAGTGTATTTTGAGATCTTGACGAGAACATAAGAAAAGAGGGAAGCTGCAAGAAGCCGCCAGGCCTACACGTGGCAGTCCCTGTTTGTTTAAGGCTACCTATACAATTCCATCTATCCATCCCATCCATGAACTTATCTAATCTTCTTTTAAAGCTCCCTATTGACTCAGCCCTGACCACATGACCACTGAGACCGTTCCACTCATCAACCAGGAAGAGGCTTTTTTTAAGGACGAGGAGGAAGGAAGGGTTGATTGATTTAAAGATTGCCTAATTGATTTATTGGTCCTGCAAAACACTGTGGCGGGGGATAAAAGTCAACGTCCTTCATCCGCTGTATCTTCGTCAACAAAGGGCTGCTCTAGATCCGCATTTATAAAACGCTTTGCTCTCTCACTATGACTATTTCACAAGGCCACAGAGATGATGAGAGCAGTTTTCAAGAGTGTTTTTCCAGTTAGCAATGTAGAAACCT
>NC_059297.1:5644170-5689170 GCF_017591435.1 Portunus trituberculatus | reverse complement strand
GTCGTCCTTTCTTCCCTCTACTGTCTTTTTCGTCCATCTACCTTCCCCTGTCTTCTTTTCTCCATCCTGTCTTTACCCTAATTTCCGTACCATCTCCCTGCTCACTTCACCTTCTCCCTAGTTTCCCTGTCTTCTTTTCAACTTTCCTTTACCGTCTTTTTTCCACACTACTCTTCCTCTTCTGTCTTTACCCTCCTTTCCTTATCCTCTTTTCTTTCTTTACCCTATATTCTCCGCCCTCCTGCCTTAACCTTTCTCTTCACAACGCTCCTGCTACTCCTACTCTTCTCCCTGCGAGCGGTTTCTCCTTTCCCTCCATCCCCACACACACACAAGGTAATGTAAGCGCCCCCTCTCAAACCTGCAAGGTAAACAGGTGCATTTCGCCAATTTCCCCTGAACGTAGCGCTCTTCATACTCACCTCCACTCCGATTAGACGCCCAGAACTCTCAACACCCTCCCTCTCCTCTCCTCTCCTTCCATGCTACTGGCCTCATCAATTCACGCGTTCCCTTCGGTTGGATTGTAACCGCCGACACCGCCTCCACCGCGTCTCCACCGCTGTTCCCATGCGATTTCGACTTAAGTGCTTAACCGAGGCCTGGTTCCCGCCGCTGAGCTGGTGCAACGCGGCGGATAGAGACACAAGGCTGGTTCCGCTGATCAATGGTCGCGCAGTAAAGCCTCTTTGATCAGTAGCCTCCACATAAGCTCCTTACCCTTCCTGCAGACAGCTTCCTCATCTGCCTCCTTCGTTCGTCTCTCCTCCTCCTCCTCTCTCTCTCTCTCTCTCTCTCTCTCTCTCTCTCTCTCTCTCTCTCTCTCTCTCTCTCTCTTCATTCAGTTCTTGTTTATCTTCTTGTTGTTCTTGTTTTGTTTATCTATTTGTTTATTTTTACTTTTGTGTGTTTATTTTTGTTTTATTTTTCATTTTTTGTTGCGGTTTTTATGTCTTCCTTCCTTTCGACAGTTTCTCCTTTCTCTCTCTCTCTCTCAAACTGGTGCTTGACTCTGGTGAACGTGTCTCATTTTTAAGCTGAAAAATTGCCGGCCCAGTCAGCACCCCCGCCCCTCGACCGATAAGCCATTTTCTGCGCATGCGCAGTAGCCCTTGACAACGAGTAGCGTCCATAGCAACCACCTACCACATCATTTCTGCCTTTTGTACTGTCCGACAAACCCTACTGTCCCAGATTACGATACAACTATGTCTGTATGCAGCACATTCACCCAATCCGAAGTGGAAGAACAGCAGCAAAGACACCAACCATCGCTTCAGCTGCCAACTAGGGAGTTTCTAAATAAAAACTTTCACAAAGCTGATCTCCAAAAGCGATGTCGTGAATTGGGACTGGGCAAAATATGGGTAAACAAAGACCAGCTCCTAGAGACGATCATTAAAAACACACCACCACCTGACCCAAATCCTGAGGCAGTACTATCGGTATCCAGTGCTCTCCTATCACCTACGGATCAGACAAGCACCTCTGACACCACAGTAATGTCCTATACATCCCCTGATGTCACTTCTTTTGACTTACCACAGTCATCCTCCATGGATAATACTCAACAACAACGCTCTGGCGACACTGACGACCTATTAGAAGATGCCCGGCACCTTACCGTAGACGACACACAGCCGCCGCACCCACCCCCCAGCCCTGAAGTCCCTTCTCTTGACTTGCCACAGTCACCTTCCATGGAAAATATTCAGTTACAATGCTCTGACGACACTGACGATGTATCAGAAGATACCCAGCAGCTTACCGCAGACAACACCCAGCCGCCCCGCCCACCCCCCCAGCCCTCATGACAGTAGTGATCATCGACAGGAGATGACTCTGCTCAAGAAGGACATAAGAGCCATTATGTCAAAATTACACACGAAGGATAAGGAAATAGATCTACTGAACACTGAAGTAAGGACTGCATATTCCATGATCCAGCACCTCCAGCAACGTATTAGTGAACTGGAACTTCAAATAAAAACACAAGACTCACAGCAGCAGGCCACAGCGCATGGCTCAAACTCAACGAGATGTCTCCTCTTAGGAGATACAAATTTGCAACGAGTCCTACGATCAGATCTTCACGATAGCTGTTCTGTCAAGACAGTTGCACGTGCAAATATGGACCTTCTAAGATGCTGGGTGAGTGAACAATTAAAAGTGATACCGAGCGAGTGTGAAATATACTGTGGACTTTATGACATACTGGAAGGAAAAAAAACAGAAAATATCCTTGATGGTCTAGGTTATCTAATTAGTGATCTGAAGGAACGTAACAATAATATGAAAATAAATGTGTGTCAGATCGTGCCAGTGCCAGTTTCCCTGGAACAACAACACGTGCCAGTGAATAATACCTGTACAGGGGCGCGCTCCATGCTAGTGGCTGGGCCCACACTGTGGAACAGCCTTCCCAGTGACATCAGAAATGCACCTTCATTACGCTCATTTAAGAAACAGCTGTTCCTCCATCTTTTTAAGCATCAGTTTTAGTGAGTAGTCTAGGTTATTAGCTTGTAATTATGTTTTATCCCTGACTTTTATTCTTAGTTGTTTTGTCATGTTTTATATGTACTTTTGATTACGACGCAGACACATTTCTTAGCTTTTTAGTCATAATTTTGTCTTGTTTTACATGTAGTTTTAATTATGACACAGACACATGTCTTAGCTTTTTAGTTATAATTATCATGTATTATAATTGATTGTTAAACACGTTTATTTTATCTGTTTAGGGCATCACTGATCTCACAATGTTTGTATGATTGAAGAATAACCATTGTAAAATGGAATAAAGGTTTGATTCTGATTCTGATTCTGATTCTCTCTCTCTCTCTCTCTCTCTCTCTCTCTCTCTCTCTCTCTCTCTCTCTCTCTCTCTCTCTCTCTCTCTCTCTCTCTCTCTCTCTCTCTCTCTCTCTCTCTCTCTCTCTCTCTCCTCTCTCTCTCCTCCTCCTCCTCCTCCTCCTCCTCCCTCCTCCTCCTCCTCCTCCTCCTCCTCCTCCTCCTCTCTCCTCCTCCTCCTCCTCCTCCTCCTCCTCCTCCTCCTCCTCCTCCTCCTCCTCCTCCTCCTCCTCCTCCTCCTCCTCCTCCTCATCCTCCATTGTGCTCCCTGACGTAATAACACCTCACTTTTTCATCACTCCCAAGACTTTCCATAGCACTTAACCTCCTTCTCTCTCTTCACCTCTCCTTTCAACCTCCTCTCTGTCAGTCCTCCTTCACGCCTCCCCTCACCTATCGCTACTGGCTGCATCTTGTTCACCTCACCAATATAGCGGTACGGATTTCATTTCTTTCCATTTTCTTTTGTGTTTTTTTTATTCTTGAGCCTTTTGGAGTTAGTGTAGGTCTGTATTTTTGTGTTTTTATTTTTTTTTTTCTCTCTTTTTTTCTCTTTTTCTCTTTTCTCTCTCTCTTTTCTCTTTTCACTCTCTTTTCTCTCTTCTCTCTCTCTCTCTCTCTCTCTCTCTCTCTCTCTCTCTCTCTCTCTCTCTCTCTCTCTCTCTCTCTCTCTCTCTCTCTCTCTCTCTCTCTCTCTCTCTCTCTCTCTCTCTCACTGGTTCTCATGAAGGGCAATCAAGGAAGGAAAATAGAAATTATTTTATTTTTTTTCAAGTTTATTTTATATTGATCTTTATTGTTTGTTTTTACCTTTGTTATTGTTCTTCTTCTTATTTCATTGTTATTATTATTATTATTATTATTATTATTATTATTATTATTATTATTATTATTATTATTATTATTATTATTATTATTTTTATTGTTGTTGTTGTTGTTGTTGTTGTTTTTACTGCTGCTACTATTGTTATAACAGCAGTAGTAACATCAACAGCACAACAGCAGCAACAACAACAGCAACAACAGCAACAACAACAGCAAAAATATCAACAACAACAGCAACAAACAGCAGCAGCAGCATCATCATCAGCAATAGCAACAACAATCACTACTACTACTACTACTACTACTACTACTACTACTACTACTACTACTACTACTACTACTACTACTACTACTACTACTACTACCATTACCACTACTACTACTACTACTACTACTACTACTACTACTACTACTACTACTACTACTACTACTATTACTATTATTGCCACTACTACTACTATTACTATTATTGCCACTACTACTACTACTACACCACTCTCCATTTCCAGTATTCATTCCATTTCACTCTCCTCTAAGTCAAGGACCTCCACGTACATAATGTAGTAGTAGCTCTTGCACAACGACAATCTCTTGAGCTAATCCCATCTTTTATTCTCCTATTCTACAGGTGAGTGTCTTGGTCAGCTCATTCGTCCAACTTGTGCTGTGGCTGAGTGGTCCTCGACGAGACAAACACGGGATAAGCCTACACGGGGTAAGCCTCGGGAAGAGAGCGGCGCATGTGTCTCTAATTTGTATCTTGCAGGTGAGACGTAAGACCGTGTTATGAAACCCTTCGAACAGCAACTTTATCAATTCTAGATAAAGTTGCACTGGTTTTCAGAGACGGTTTTACGGTTTTAGTGGCAGATGAACAAGATTTCCATATTACAAACTGGAAAAACACTCTCAAGAGGCTGTATATTAATTTACTCAAGTGTTCATAGGCGTTTTTTGTGGATTTAGCGGCAGATGAATAAGGTTTCTACATTATGGATAGGATAAACACGCTTGGAAATCCAGCTAATCATCTTCGTGGCTTTTGAAAATAAATAGTCGTGATGAAGCAGCGTTTCTGAATAGATTACCAGGCCATTACTTGTTTCGTCTTGCATGTATTTATTTAATGTTCTTATTTAAGGTACATGTGGGCAGAAGACTGCTGCAATTAGAGAAACAGCAGCTTAAGAATAATTTTGAGATATCTCGAGACAAATGAAATTCCTTCGATGACCATCTTTAATCGTTTAGTTGTTACTGTTTCAAAGTGTATTTTTGTCTTTTCTCTCCTAACCTCTGCTGTTCTTTATCCTCGTGGTTTAGGTATGTGCTGGTATAATACAGTTGGAACCTTGCTACGTTACCTTCTGCACGACACACATAAGCTGAAGGTCCGTATTCTGGGCTCGTGGTGCGTTGTATATAATCAAGACTGACAGTTACGACCGTTTTCAGGATTCCGTGTACCACCATTGGTCTTAGGGATAACCATGCGCGGTCCTAAATAGCTACTCCTTGTTTTCATCTTGTTCACACCACATGTCCTGCTTACTGAACACCAAGAAAAACAGTCGAAAATTGCATAACATTCATATCTTTTAATGATTTCTTTATATATTTTTTGATTTGTTACACTGCTTCTTTCACAGCTACTGAAGTGAGTGAGTGTTAACCCCTTCAGTACCATGACGGGTTTCCACATTCATTCTGGTTACTATTTGGTGATTTGACACAGCTTCAGAAACTTATGCGAGGATTAAAGAAGTGAAGACCGTGGCCATTCATCTTGTGACGACCTCCATTGACCCTTCCTAATATAAATAAGATCGTCTAATCACACCAGCGATTAATGATAAAAACGCTTTCCAGTACTGAAGAAGTTAAGGAGCCCTAGCTTGAGTCATTCTTTCTCTCATACGTGGAAATTAATGCAGCTTACTTAAACAGTCCACCAAAGACCAGGCTGTGTGTATTACTTTGAAGTGTAATTTTTCCTCTTCCTCCTTCCGCTCCCCTTTCTTCCTCCTCCCCCTTCCTCTCCCCCATTCTGTGTTGGCACTTCCTTCCCTCCTTCCTCCTCTTTCCCTGACAATGTTGACAGTCATTTCCTCCATTCTTACGGTACATATTTTTCCTTTGCCCACCGGCACACAGAGAGAGAGAGAGAGAGAGAGAGAGAGAGAGAGAGAGAGAGAGAGAGAGAGAGAGAGAGAGAGAGAGAGAGAGAGAGAGAGAGAGAGAGAGAGAGAGAGAGAGAGAGAGAGAGAGAGAGAGAGAGAGAGAGATATTACTACTATTCCTCCTTTCTATTTAGCCGCTTTGATCTTTTCTTCTCATTTTTTCTTGTACTCTAATCATTATAAGGTGAACACCACTTACATTGAAGGTCTTGGTGTTTGTCGTGGGCGTCGTCGTCTTTATTGCTGTGAAATTGTTGCTGCTGCTGCTGTTAGTGTCCTTAATGCTTTGGCTCTTCTTGTTTCTCTCTTTTTTTATTTTATTTTTACTGCTCTTATTTTTGTTGTGGATGGTGTTGTTGTTGTTGTTGTCTTTGTTGTTGTTGTTGTTGTTGGTGGTGGTGGTGGTTGGTGAGGATGGTGTCGTCTTAGGAGCAGCGACACAAAGAAGGTAATTGACTTTCCTCACTGGCAGCAAACACTCCCTTTTCATGTTCCTGATATTCTGCACCATTTACCTCCGTTCATTTCTTCTTCCTGATGCCATGAAGTCTCTGGAACTCGCTGGCTTAATAACTGACTGACTAACTGACTGGCTGACTGACTGGCTGGCTTACTAACTGACTGACTGGGTGGCTGGCTTACTGACTGACTGACTGACTGACTCACTTACTCACTCACTCACTCACTGACTCACTCACTGCACCTCCTTAATCAGAAGCAGCAAATGGAAGATGAGTGGAGAAAAATATCGTAAAAAAATGGGCAACTTGCGGACTGATTGGACAAATTAAATATAAGATGTGGGAATAGAGAGATAATTCATAAAAAAAAAAGAAAAGAGATACAGATAAACCCCAGAAAATAAACAAAACAACGTAACAAGAGAGAGAGAGAGAGAGAGAGAGAGAGAGAGAGAGAGAGAGAGAGAGAGAGAGAATGATCACAACTATCACCATAAGTATACGCGTGCATATCTCCAAGTGACTGTGTTAGTGAGTGGCGGTGCTGGTATTATTGAGTTTCGGTTTTTCGCTCAAACTTTCCGCCTTTGTTGTCGTACACGTGTTTATTATTTTTAAAGGGAAGGAGTCATTTAGTGCCCTTTGATAAACCGTAAATCTCTCTCTCTCTCTTTTTTTTTTTTATCTATACCATGTGGGCTTCTCACGGGAATTTATGGGCTAAAGGGGATACTTTTAGGGTACCTCTTATC
Source organism: Portunus trituberculatus (assembly GCF_017591435.1). Taxonomy (NCBI): domain Eukaryota; kingdom Metazoa; phylum Arthropoda; class Malacostraca; order Decapoda; family Portunidae; genus Portunus; species Portunus trituberculatus. Next base: position 5,682,099 of record NC_059297.1, on the reverse strand, counting down.
TCAAAACCCACCCGCTAGGAAACCGTTGCCCCAAGTGAGGAAGCCCAACCTACACTCGGACCGTGGACATGATTCGAACCCTTGCGCTTGGAGACCCCTCGGACCCCAAAGCATGCATGGTTCCACTGCGCCACTGTACTCTCTCTCTCTCTCTCTCTCTCTCTCTCTCTCTCTCTCTCTCTCTCTCTCTGTGTGTGTGTCCTTAGTGGTCACGCGGATTAAGGCGCCGCATTCTGCCACGATGGTGGTAGATTGCGGGGCATCGATTCGAACCCCACTAATGACATCTAGCAGCTATATGGCCTTTGTTGCCTAGCAGCAGGACAAATTACTTCATTGGACGGGGGCTCCCTTGTGATGACTTAATTTGAGGATTATTTAATCCTTAAAGCTCTCTCTCTCTCTCTCTCTCTCTCTCTCTCTCTCTCTCTCTCTGTTTTGTACAGTAAGCAAATGTGAACACGTTTACGTAACATGTTGATGTGAGCATAATGTACATTTATGATAGAGTTGTGGTCAGAAGGTGAACAATACACACACTGCACTCCTTCCCACTGTGTATAGAAATATTCTTTACGCTTGTGTTCCACTTGAAATACTGTGTCTGTGTTATATGCATCTATTCATTTACTGACAGTGAGTCTTGTGGAGTTGACCTGCACAGACTAGCGGGGCTTAACCACGAGACACTCATCCTGATGCTCTGGTCACTACGATACTGTCACTCTTTCCTCCACACTATCCATGCTTTCATTAACACCTTTTAACCCCTTTATTGCCATGACGCGTTTTCTTATTCTTTCTGCTTACTATTTGATGGTTATATACAGCTTCAGAAACTCATGTGGGGGATTGGAATGGTTAAGAGTGTAGCCTTTAATCTTCTGACACCCTTCCTAATGTAAATAGAATTATCTAGTCGTGCCCAAAACTCAAGTAAAAATGCGTCCCAGTACAGAAGGGATTACTCGTATTTAAGAACGAATCTGCTCCTTATTGCCTTCATTCGAGTCCTTCGGTTCCCTTCAGCCACTGTGGAATGCAACCATTGGGGGAGGAAAGAGAGATTCCTTTTGGTGAGTTTAGATTTGATCGTCTCAGTCCCGGTCAAGTCTAGACATCAAGTAGAAGGAATGTAATCAGCCAGGAAGGGAAAGCGAAGACAAGGCTCTTAGGTAGTGTCACGTGATTGCTTTCCGATTGGTTTCCTCACATCATTCTCCCTTTCCTCCCTTCCATCCCTCGCCTGCATTCTTCCTCAGCAAAGTCCATTCCTGCTGTTTATCTTTTGCTTAGGTAGGAATGCTGCAAGATACGGACCGCGAAGACTGACGCCGCACAATAGGCGGAGTGACTTTATAAAGAGATACATTTTTGGAGAGAACAAGCTGTGCATAGTTTGGTGGTGAATAGAAAAACTCTAACAGTAAAGAGACACAAGATACAATAATCACTATCACCACACACACACACACACACACACACACACACACACACACACACACACACACACACACACACACATGTAGTTTTCTTAATCATCCTCTGCCGAGTGAACTGAGACCAAAGCGTAAAAGGAGAGAGAGAAAAAAAAAATGTAATGTGATCCTTTATTCCCTCCTCCTCCTCCTCCTCCTCCTCCTCCTCCTCCTCCTCCTCCTCCTCCTCCTCCTCCTCCTCCTCCTCCTTCTCCTCCTCCTCCTTACGTATACATATGATCCCATGCGCTTCCGTAATCCTCTTATTTCTTAGCTTTACCTCCCTCGTGATCAAAATGTCAAATTACTCAGACAGAAGTATTGGTTTATCGGTCTGAGTTGCTCCAGCGTGCCTTTGGAATGTCAATGGGTGCAGGGAGACGAGACGTAAAGATCAGACATAAAGGGAGCAAGGGACAGTTTAGTTAAGACTGCTTTATATAGAGAACCTTATTGTGTTTCTTTTTCTGTTGTGTTTGATATGAGACTTCTATGACTAACTCTCTCTCTCTCTCTCTCTCTCTCTCTCTCTCTCTCTCTCTCTCTCTGTGTGTGTGTGTGTGTGCCGGTGATCAGGGTTTCTGGCGGGAAGGCATCACACATTTTCCCGGCAGCACAAGTAATAACGCTGTAATTCACTGCCGCTAACTTATCGCCTTTGTTCCCGGCGCTTACCTCCTCATAATGAAATTTTCCTCGCTTCTCCACCTCTTCCCACTCTTCCTCTTCGTCTTTCTTACACAAAAATGATCACTGTATGTGTGTGGGGCTATTCGAGTACGTAGCAAGCCCAGGAGAAGAGAGTGAGAGGAGAGAGTGAGGAGGAGGAGGAGGAGGAGGAGGAGGAGGCCAACCTTGCAAAATATAGCAAAACTCAACATGTGTATAGAGTATTTTCTTATTAGTGTTACCTGAACTGTCATTTATGTATCTTAACTTACAAGACACTGTATAATAAGGGAGAGAGAGAGAGAGAGAGAGAGAGAGAGAGAGAGAGAGAGAGAGAGAGAGAGAGAGAGATGGGAGGGGAGTGGTTTACTGTTTGGGGGATGGGTTGGCGGGGGCGTCTACAATCAGTTGGTGCTAAGGTGGAACATACTCAGTTCATAAGTGTGTGTGTGTGTGTGTGTGTGTGTGTGTGTGTGTGTGTGTGTGTGTGTGTGTGTGTGTGTGTGTGTGTGTGTGTGTGTGTGTGTGTGTGTGTGTGTGTGTGTGTGTGTTGATGCACATTCGTTCTCTCGAGCGTAACACTTCTATAATGTAAAATCTTTGAGTGCGATGTTTTAAGCGTAAATTCTTTATGAGGTGACAGGCGGCGTGTGTTGCTGAGCAGGTGACAGCCAGCAATTACCCAGCCAGGTGTGGCGCAGCAGGTGCAGGAAAAGTGTTAATGATGAACGAGTGCAGGAAGAAGTGGAGGGTGGGAAATCTGAAGAAGTTTGCTGTAGAAAGAAAATAATATTAAAAGAAACTGTGGCGAAATACTTGAAAGTACCACATTTAGAACCTGAGTGTAAGACATTAAAGATTAGCCGGTATTAATGTGTGTTCTCATGAAAAATAACATACTGTAGGAAAGCAATAAGAGGTGAAGTACATGAAACCTTTACATTTGACAAGTTGATGTGAGACGCTGCCTTACTGGATTCAGATGAGTGTTGCGCGAAGTATACATTGAAGAAGGAAGGTGTGTAGAGTATGGACTTTGTATCTGTTTCCTCTACGCTCAATATAAACCTCCCTGTGTAAATATCCCACCCCGCAGCGAATCACCTTGCTGTGTTACCAGGTTAGCTTCACCCTTTCAGTACTAGGACACATTTTTATCTTAACATTTGTGTACGATTGGATAATTTTATTGACATTAGGAAGGTTAATGGTCACAATCTTCTCTATTTTAATCCCACATAAGTTTCTGAAGGTATTTAAAATCACCAAATAGTGAGCAGAATGAATATGAAAACGCGTCATGGTACTGAAGGGCTTAAATCTCGTGGATGTATAGTGGAGGGAATTATTCAGCGAGAAACTTACTCGGAGTGTTTGTGAGTGGAATTTAGTTAAGGACTTTTTTCTTTCTTTCTTTTTTTTTACGGTCTCCAAGCACTTCCGGAAGATACGTCAGGGAGGAGAGATTGAGAGGATCCTGAGAGATTACCATTGATCCTCTCAGTGTGTTGCGCCAGAGAGATGCTGCAAGGTACATCTCAGTACGCTAACCCATTCAGTACCATGACGCATTTCCATATTCATTTTGCGTATTATTTTATGCAGCTTTAGATATTTATGTGGGGATTAGAGTAGTGAAGACTGTGGACATTAGACTTCTGATATCCATAAACTCTTCATAATGTCAATAAAATGGTCTATTCGTATACAAATCTCAAGGTAAAAATGTGAATCAGTATTGAAGGGGATAACCTGTAAACACTTCACGCACACTCTTGAGTCCGTTATTAAAAGATATACAGTAGAATATGCCAGAGTTTTCCTTGTTTGTTGCTCCAGAGAGACTGCAGCCTGCCATCCATGTACAAGGTCTTTTTTTCTTATTCACGCACCATAAAACAAATCATACATGCCCTCAAGTCCATAATCATAATAAGTATATAAAAGATACTCCTACCTCAGACTCCACCATGCTTAAAGGGAGGGCACTAAAGATAACGCTTTCTGCTCTTCACAAAGCCATTCCTATTCATCCTCACAAATATTTTTGTCAATAGAGGCAACAAGCAGACCTCGTTATTCTGTTTCTCTGCCTCACTTATTTTGATTGCTGCGTTTAATGAAGCAAATAATCTCGTCTGCTCTTGTCACTTTTTTTTTCCATCACCTTCATTAGACTTGATTGTTGCTTTACCTGTGTAGTACCTTTTTCTTAACCTCTTTAGTACCATGACGCGTTTTCATATTCATTCTGCTTACAATGTGACGATTTTGCACAGCTTCAGAATTTATGTGGGGATTAAAATAGTGAAGACTCTGGCCATTAATCTTCTCACTCAAATAGACCCTTCCTTATGCCAATAAAACCGTCTAACCGTACCCAAAACGTGTGGTAAAAATGCGTCCCAGTACTGAAAGCGTTAAGATTATTTGACAGAAATTTGGCGCTTCTTTGCTCTCCTCCCGTCACTCTCATCTGGCAGAGTTCAGTGTTCTCCTTCAGGTTTGGTTGCGTTTGGTAACCTTGACTTCAGGTGTTCCAATTCATCACTTTTCTTCAATTTCCTTGCAGCGGCGAGGCTCAATTTTGCAAGTTTTGAAATGCATATTTAATTTCTCCCTCCATCGTAAAAGTTTTGCTTGAGCTCACTTCCTCATCCTTGTCTTCCCTCCATCTATTCTTCTCCTCTTTCTCGCTACCACAGCCGCCACTAGCACCATCACACTCCACCTTGCTCCTCCTCCTCTTCCTATTTTCTTTCTTTTCCTCCTCCAAAGAAAATGAAAAAAATCTTAAGTAGAAAACCTTGGAAATATTCTTAAAGGCAACGATTGTTAACCCCTTTACTACCATGCAGCGTTTTCTATATTCATTTTGCTTACTATCTGGTAATCTTATCCAGCTTCAGAAACTTATATGGGGGGATTGGAACACTGAAGACTCTGGATATTAATCTTCTAACCTCCATAGACACTTCTTAATGCAAATAAAATCTTCTAATCACACCAAAAACTCATGGTAAAAATGCGTCCCAGTACTGAAGGGGTTAAAAGGGACAAAATTCTCAGCTTCTTAACAACGGTACATTAGTGGTATTTATTCGAACTGTGGTGAGACAATTGTGTAAAACTAATACCACATGAGTGAAGACCTGGAGGAGTACCAATTCTTAAACACAGTAGCTGAATGTGTAGGGAATCAATACGGCCACGCGTGGTAGTTCACCATACTGCTTATAATTCAAGGCTAACATTCAAAGACTTAGATAATGGACTACATAAGCAAGGCCAGACACTTTACTATAAATCCCACCCCTTCTTCCTCCTCTTTCTCCTCAATCTTCGGAAGGAACGAGAAGAGTAAGGGGAGTGGAGAAAATATAGGTAGGGTATCACGAGGGAACAAGTAGAGGAGGAAAGAGAAAGAACGGAGATAAGGAAGCGAGGAAAAAGTATTGGGAATTGGAAACTTTACGCGAAATGACTTGTGGGCGAAATGTGGCGAACCGGCATGTGGGCGAAATGACCGGTTACCAATTGCAATGGCGAGAAAGGAGCAGTGAACAAAGGTGTAAAAAGTAGAGAAAGTACAGATAGGGTATCACAAGAGAACAAGTGGAGGAGGAGAGAGGAAGAACTGAGGTAAGGGAAAGAGGAGAAAATGTTGCAAATTGGAAGGGTGAGTAAGGAGTAGTGCAAAGATAGCAAGGGAAGGAATGCGAGAGATATTAGTCCACCAGGAAAGAAAAATATGAGTACTAGTGAATTATCTGTCAGCGATAATGATAATAATGATAAGGTTACTGATAGGGCAGTCACTCTCTATGCTCATACACAAAATATACACAATTGCACAAAGATCTCCCTCCTCATTTCATTCATTACTATCTTACCCTTCTTTCTTTTGATGGTGTTGATTATTACAAACATGGAGCCAGGGAGGTGTTGTTGTTGTTCCCCTTCGTGTTATTTTCTGTTCCCCTCTCTCCCACACCTTCCTCCTCCCACTCCTTCCTCCTCCTCCTCCTCCTCTTCCAACGTCTGTGAGCCTTCCTTTGATCATAGGAGCGGCAAATCACTTTCACGATCCAGATTACTTTCCTTTCCTAAACGCTGATTAGTTGGATGGAAGTTTCCCCAATCCGTAGGAGACACGAAGAGTACCAGATCGATGCCACAGAGGTCGACCTACTCTCTCTTTCTTCATCAGTATCTTGTGTTTGGTGAAGTTAGGTTGTTAGATCTGGTTAGGTTAGGTTATGTGGCCATGCATCTCCTCTCTTAACCAATACCTAGTATGTAATTCACTGTTTGATCTGCTGCAGTCTCTGACGAGACAGCCAGACGTTACCCTACGGAACGAGCTCATAGCTCATTATTTCCGATCTTGGGATAGGTCTGAGACCAGACACACACCACACACCGGGACAACAAGGTCACAACTCCTCGATTTACATCCCGTACCTACTCACTGCTAGGTGAACAGGGGCTACACGTGAAAGGAGACACACCCAAATATCTCCACCCGGCCGGGGAATCGAACCCCGGTCCTCTGGCTTGTGAAGCCAGCGCTCTAACCACTGAGCTACCGGGCCGTGTGTGTGTGTGTGTGTGTGTGTGTTAATTATGTTAGATTGACAATTTTTTTCTTTCTTCATCAGTGTCTAGTGTGTCTACGCAGTGTGTGTTTGTGTGTGCGTTTGATTAGGTTACGGTAGATTAGGTTAGGTCAAGCTAGGTCGACATAACCTCTTTCTCCTCCAGTATACGCGTTGAGTAGTGTGTTTGGTCTGGTTAGGAATTTTATCTATTTTAGTTTTAAGTCTGTGTGTTTGTGAGGTGCCTTATTTTGCTAGCATAGGAACATGAGAAGGGAAGTGAAGCTGCAAGAAGTCGTCAGGCGTACACGTGGCAGTTCCTGTGTGAACAAAGCTTCCTAAATCCACTTATCATCCTCATCTATAAATTTGTGTAATCTTTCAGAGAATCCTATTGGCTTAACACTAGCAACATGAAAAGTGAGTCCCTTCCAGTTGTTTCCCTTTCTGTTAGTGAACCAGTTCCTTCTCATTTATTTCCTAAACCTAACTTTCTCAAGCTTAAACACATTATTTCTGGTTCTAACTTGGCTACTGATCCAAAGAACTTTGCTCATTTCCCCTTTTGTTATAACCCTTACACCACTTAAAGACTTCCATCAGGTTCCCTCTTAATCTTCAGCTCTCTCTCTCTCTCTCTCTCTCTCTCTCTCTCTCTCTCTCTCTCTCTCTCTCTCTCTCTCTCTCTCTCTCTCTCTCTCTCTCTCTCTCTCTCTCTCTCTCTCTCTCTCTCTCTCTCTCTCTCTCTCTCTCTCTCTCTCTCTCTCTCTCTCTCTCTCTCTCTCTCTCTCTCTCTCTCTCTCTCTCTCTCTCTCTCTCTCTCTCTCTCTCTCTCTCTCTCTCTCTCTCTCTCTCTCTCTCTCTCTCTCTCTCTCTCTCTCTATTCTATTAAACATTCTCCTTTGCACTCTCTCTTCTAGACTCTCTCTCCTTCCTATAACATCTCTCTCAGAATTGTATAGCATAATCTAGATGTGGTCTGCCCCGCGCCAAATGTAACTTTCACATTACTTCCTGATCTCTGTTTTTAACGCTCCTAAGTACGAATCCTAGAACCCGATTTGCCTTAATTCGAGCCCCTATGTAATGTTTTCTTAGACCAAGATCGGAGCTAAGTACAACTCCTAAATCTTTCCCCTATCCTAAACCTACCAGGGCCTCATTGTCTATTGTGTACTTATTGTGTAGATTTCCTCTACATTGGCTAAGTGCTTTGCGTCTGTCAATGTTAAATTGTATTTGCCATCGCTCTTTCCACTCGTTCATCCGATGTAAGTCTGCCTGCAACACACACACACACACACACACACACACACACACACACACACACACACACACACACACACACACACACACACACACACACACACACACACACACACACACACACACACACACACACACACACACACACACACACACACACACACACACACACACAGAGAGAGAGAGAGAGAGAGAGAGAGAGAGAGAGAGAGAGAGAGAGAGAGAGAGAGAGAGAGAGAGAGAGAGAGAGAGAAGCTGGTGTCCTGGCAAGGCAGCAATACCTCAGAAAAGAAACACAATCCATCACTGATACGTTTGTGGCGCGAGACTTGTGCACCTGTGGCGCGCCAATCCATCACAACCCCGAGAGGCGAGACGTCACCACATGCAGGCCAAGCGTGCCTCCTCAGCCACACACGCAGAGAGTCAGTGGTGATAATGATAATAACAAATACAACAACAACAACAAAAACAACAACAGTCTAAGTGTAGATATTCTAAAATTTTGATATTGTTTGAATGTGAAGTTTAGGTCTCTAAAAAGGTTTTCAGAGCTTTCATGTTAAAATATAAGATCTCTCTCTCTCTCTCTCTCTCTCTCTCTCTCTCTCTCTCTCTCTCTCTCTCTCTCTCTCTCTCTCTCTCTCTCTCTCTCTCTCTCTCTCTCTCTCTCTCTCCAAAAGTTGTCTTAATGGACGTGTCTCTCACCATCGGTGGTTTCTAATCAACATATCAACCTCGTTTCGTATTATGTTGATGTGAGCGTAATATATATTCAGAGTTCTGGTGAGAAGGTGAGTAACATACACGCTGCACTCCTTCCCACTGTGTATAAAAATAATTTCTAATTCCTCTGCTCTACTCTCTCAGTTTTCACGTTATGTAAATGCATTGTTTGGTTGTTCCATTGATCTAGCTTGAGGGAACACAAATTTTAATGCGATATGAAACAAACAGTACAAAAACTAATAGATTTTTCGGATCATGTAAAGATTAGCGAAACCTCCAACTCTCGTTTCCCGGCACCTCCTTTACACCTCTTTCACTCGGCTGACGTAACGTGTAAAGGAAAATATAGCCAAAGCTAACCTGACCTTGACTTTAACCTAACATAACGTAACCCTAACTTTAAGCTAACTTAGATTAGGTTTAAGTTAGGAATAGTTTAGTTTTGGTTATCATATTTTCATTCACACGTCATATCAGCTGAGTGAACGAGCAGCGGAAGGGAGCCAAGAGACGAGGAGAGCTGGAGAGTTTGCTAATCTTGACCTGACCCAATTTTTCTTCTCTTTAAACTTATACAACAAAGGTGATTGAAAAAAAGTGTTTGTGAGCAACAGAGAAAAGCCACAATAAACCCTCACAGTGAGTCAGAAGAGAGAGAGAGAGAGAGAGAGAGAGAGAGAGAGAGAGAGAGAGAGAGAGAGAGAGAGAGAGAGAGAGAGAGAGAGAGAGAGAGAGAGAGAGAGAGTAATGGAGGAAAGTGTTGTGAGATAACATAATTTAGGTTGAGAAGGACCGCCAAAGGCCTGCCAGAGTGATTACTTTCGGCCCTTAACGTGAGCTGAATGTTGGGCCATTAGGTCTTGTTAGGGTTTGGAGGCGAGGGTGAGGTGGGCGGCCCTTTAGTGACTCTTGTTGATTCTTGTCGTCCTTTGCCCACTTCTGTTTTCCAATCTTGCAAGATTTTTGTTTTTCTCTTTCGGTGTATCTTTATTTCCTTTATTTATTTCTTTTGTTACGTTCTCACCACTGGTTTTTATTCCCTTACATACACACACACACACACACACACACACACACACACACTGGTATACAATAACTGGTTCGCTATGAATATTTCGTTTTCTTTAAATGGTTTTCACAATGGTTCTTTTCATTCTCATATTTTCTCCGGCCTTGTCTCGTCTATATTCCTACGGAAATGCGTGGGACAAATGCTTGGAAACGCAGTCAACGAATACGGAAGGTGAATGTAAAGTCTTGCTTAAGAGAAGGAGAGAAAATGCGAAAGGAAAGAATAATCTGATCGAGAGCCGGAAAAAGAGTAAAAATGGAAAAGTATGGAAGATTGTGAGAAAAATATTAGTAAAGAGAAACTTAGGTAAGGAAACGAGATGAGTGAATGTGAGTGAGCTATGGAAATTTATCATAGTAAGTGGTAACACATACTACTCCCAAAGAGAAGTAAAAAAAAAAAAACTATTTAGAATTGGTTTATTCATTAATATATTGTACTGAACGAAGATTTTGATAGATAAATAATAAAAACAAAAGACTTGGAGACGTTGTATAGAGGGGGACCGGAGAAGCAGGAACAGAGAAAACATGATCCGCTCTGAACCATAAGGACTGGGAGAGACTCATAAGCCGAGATCTTCTTGAGGGAAAGCAAGATTGTTAAAGGAGATGATGAGTAAAAGCCAGCCACGAATACTGCTTGATACGAATACTGCTTGATACTTGTCACGAATACTGCTTGATACTTGTCACGAATACTGCTGGATACTTGCCACGAATACTGCTTGATACTTGGTGACACGTGATTCTTTGACGACAGCTGGTATAGGTAGCTAAGTACTAAACACGTACTTGAGATGGTGGTTGTACATTTGAGTACAATTTATTTACTGTACGTATGAATGAATGGATGTACGTGATACTGTATTGTAAAAAAAAAAAGATATATGCAAACTGAAGCGAGTCGAGTACTTGACAGACAGATAATCATGTAAATATGTGAATAAATCTATAAAGGTTGTGTCATATCTACTGCTGAAAATTGTAATACTAAATAAAAAGGAATATATAATCGTAATCTGTCACACACACAAAAAAAAAAAACAGTACAGATAGTCAACATTTGATTATTCTAAGCCACTTAATGACGTGCAGAAAATGTGATGTCAGTATCTAAAGTATCCTTCCTATGTTATTCTGACGCATTGATCATAGAATTACCACGAACAAGGAATGAGATATTAGGGAAATGTGTGTGTGTGTGTGTGTGTGTGTGTGTGTGTGTGTTTGCTGGGGAAGAAAGATAAGCTAAGGGAAAATCTTCTGAGGCAAGAATGAAAGAAAGGAAAGAAGCAACTGACAAAACATCGTACCAACTTTCATAACCTCCTTGACTTTTCTTTCTCTCTTCATATGTGTGTGTGTGTGTGTGTGTGTGTGTGTGTGTGTGTGTGTGTGTGTGTGTGTGTGTGTTTTAGCGTCTGGTGAAACAACAACAACAATAATGATAATACCTCGTCATGATTATTTTTTGTCTTCTATTCTGGTCTGAAAAGCTTTAACTGTAGTATTCTTTATCTTTTGTCTCTCTCCCTTCATGTTAGACTACTGAAGGAAATGTACATTCTTTTCATCATCTTTATCTTCAGGTTATGCGTGTTTTTTTTTCTATGTATTTGCATTGAAAATTCTCTCTCTCTCTCTCTCTCTCTCTCTCTCTCTCTCTCTCTCTCTCTCTCTCTCTCTCTCTCTCTCTCTCTCTCTCTCTCTCTCTCTCTCTCTCTCTCTCTCTCTCTCTCTCTCTCTCACACACACACACACACACACACACACACACACACACACACACACACACACACACACACACACAAGCCCACGTATATGCACACGCCTGTCTTGCCGTTCAGGTCGCTGCCCCGGGAGTGGATTCAGTTTTATTCTCTATGGCTTGTTTTCATATAAAAAACGGTGAGCTCTCCATCGCCTCTCCTCCCACTTCTCTGTCGCGGATCACTTGCATCCCTCAGGTGTTGGTGGCCACGATAGGTGCGTGTCAGACAACACACCTGCAAGGAAGTCACTAACACTGGCTTGTACCGGCAATGCATATAGTAACACTTAAAATTTTACTCACTTTCACTTGAACTTCTTCGGTACTGGGACGTATTTTTTACCATGAATCCCAGCATAAGTATCTGAAGCTGTATGAGGTCACCAAATAGTAAGGTGAATGAATATTTAGGAAGGGTCTATGGAGGTCAGAAGATTAATGGTTAGAGTCTTTACTATTTTAATCCCAACATAATTATCTGAAGGTGTTTGAGATCACCAAATAGTAAGCAGAATGAATATGAAAACGTGTCTTGGTTACTAAAGGTGTCAACATCACCATTACCAACCAGATTCTTTACTAATTTAATCCCAACATATGTATCTGAAGCAGTATGAATATGAAAACGTGTCTTGGTTTTGAAGGGGTTAACATCACCATTGGCAGCATCATTACCAATAGCAGCACTACTGTCGTCTATACAACAGAAAGCAACACCTAAGAACACCACTTCCACTAACAACGGCAAGGATAATAACAGGAACAACAGCAGCAACAACAACTACAGTAATAATAACAAATACAGAATCATTCACAGCCTGTATCCATTTTTTTTATTGTTTTTTGAATGGAGGAAAAATCGGCTCTTGTTTTTCGGAACCAAAGTAAATTCCTGAAATACGTAAGCAAAGCCTTCACATGAATATACACGAACACACACACACACACACACACACACACACACACACACACACACACACACACACACACACACACACACACACACACACACACACACACACACACACACACACACACACACACACACGGACTGGCTGCAGTCATTACCGCCACCAATCAAACATTCCTGTAACTGTCGATGAAAAATTAGCACGAAACAATAAATATTTCCTAGCAGGGTAGATGACGACCTGGCCAAGCGTGCCGTTTCTCTTCATTACGGGCGAAATAGGCAGCTATCATAAATATAGCGATTCAATATACACACGTTGCTATAAAGTAATAAAAGAAATAGCGGGCGGGAGGGAATTTAAATGTATTGTAAGGAATATCACATTAAACGGACGTAATTGAGTGGCATGAGAAAAAAAGATGATAGTTATTATGAAGTTAAAGTAGACATGATGAGCATTTCTTCTTATTTTATTTAATTTTCTGTTTTCTTTTCGTTTTTTTTCAGTTTTCATGCCGAGAGAGAGAGAGAGAGAGAGAGAGAGAGAGAGAGAGAGAGAGAGAGAGAGAGGGAGGGAGGGAGGGAGAGAAATTAAACTAGAACCTCTACTGAGCGAGAAAGGATTAAGACTGTAACTAGTTTATCTTGTGACGGCTGAATAATCTAATAAGTACTATGGATACAATGGGACTAATGTTAACCTTCATATCCTGTTCTTTGCGTGGTCTTGATACACGTGTTGGAGAATACTGTACTGTGATCACTGGAGGCCCATGGAAGTGTGTGTTGTTTGTATTCTCTTAAGTTTATAGGTGGGACACATTTTTACCTTGAGATTTGATTTGTGCGATTAGACCCTTTTATTGACATTAGGAAGGGTCTATGGAGGTCAGAAGGTTAGTGGTCCATTCTTCACTATTCTAATTCCCCGTATAAGTTTCTGAAGCTGTATAAAATCACTTAATAATAAGCAGAACAAATATGGCAAGGCGTCATGGTACTCAAGGGGTTCAGTTTCCTAGTTAATGAAGGCCGTGATGAGAATAATTGTTACTTTCTTCCTCTTATTCCTGTTCATATTACTAATGCACTTGTTGCAGAACACTGTGATTATATTTTAGGTGGTATAGAAGTGTGTGTTAGTTGTTATTCATTGTTGTTGATGGCCGATGTGACAAATTTTCCGGTTAATGAAGGCTGTAATGTAAAAAACTATTACTTTCTTCTAGTTACTGTTATTTTCACTATCATTTACATGTATTGCAGAATAATATGCGTAGTTTTCATTCCCTTTTGTTTCTCGACGATGTAACAAAAGTTCTAATCAATGAAGGTGAACATAATCACGTATTGGCAGCGCTGAACAGAAATCGGGTCACCCTTTAATGAACTGGCTGGTGTTAGAGCACTGCCACGCCATGTGAGGATTTACGTGTATAAATTCTATGTATGTCAGTTTGATTTAATACATCGTGGCTCCCTCATTAGTGAGCTATGCGGGTATGAAAACCGGACACCAGAAAGCGTTCACCCACTCACAGTTTGTTTCTTGTACCTGTTATAATGTAGAGGATGTGATTCGTGTGTTTGGGATGTTATAATGTAGAGGATGTGATTCGTGTGTGTTTGGGGTGATGTTATAATGTAGAGGATGTGATTCGTGTGTGTTTGGGATGTTATAATGTAGAGGATGTGATTCGTGTGTGTTTGGGTTGATGTTATAATGTAGAGGATGTGATTTTGTGTGTTTGGGGTGATGTTATAATGTAGAGGATGTGATTCTCGTGTGTTTGGGTTGACACGTTTATATTAGGCAGTGCCGTTTCAACTGATACATTGAACGCGAGTGAACTGTGAAACCTAACCATGCTAATTTACCTCCTTCTATGCTCTTGGGTACACCTTTCCTTAATTACAAATCACTGAGGTGCAGTTTTCTTGTTCTAAAGCCACTCAGAACATCGGATGGAAGTTACAAAATCAATTCTGTATGCCATTCTTCCTTGTGAATGATTATAAGCCCTCGTATTTAGTTTAGAGCATATTCCCTCATTAACATCCATTTGTGATGTTGATCGCTTTTTGCTCTTAATTAATATGTTTTACCGTGTTAATTCCTGTTAATAGGCTGTTTTTTTGTTGATTCTCTGCTACATTTCTTTTCATATAAATGTTGTTGTTGTTGTTGTTGTTGTTGTTGTTGTTGTTGGTATTGGTGGTGGTGTTGGTTGTTCTTGGTGGTGGTGGTGATGTTGGTGGTATTGATTAGTGTTGGCGGTAGTGGTGGTGGCGTTGGTGGTGTTGGTTGGGCAGTGGTGGTGATGGTGGTGGTGGTGTTGTTGTTGGTGTTGGTTGGTGGTGGTGTTTGTGTTAGTTGGTGATGGTATTGGTGGTGGTGTGTGCTGGTTGTTGTTGTTGGTGGTGGTGATGTTAGTGGCATTCATTAGTGTTGGTGGTAGTGGAGGGGGTGGTGGTTGGGAAGTGGTTGTTGTTGTTGTTGTTGTTGGTGGTGGTGGTGGTGATGTTAGTGGCATTGATTAGTGTTGGTGGTAATGGTAGTGGTAGTGGTGATGGCTGGTGAGTGCTGGTGGTGGTTACTGTTGGTGGCGGTGGTGGTGAAGGTTATGCTGACAGGGTTTGATTTTCCTAAGAAGTATGAAAAACAATCTGCCAAAACAAAACGGATGACCATAACTTTCATATTTCACTCTCCTCCTCCCAGTTTTATCCTCTATTCTTGCTATTCCACCTTTCCCTCCTCCACCTTCCTTCTATTCATGTCCCCTTCCCCTTCTATCTCTTTCCATATCGCTACCTTCCCTCTCCACCACCTGTACTTTCTTTCCACGAAGGCTACAAGAAGGAAAGAGGGAAGGAGAGAAGCTTACCTCAGCCTAATCTTCCCTTAATGGACTCTGTGTGGTGGTCAGGGTCAGCCACCTGGTCCTCTCTTCCCCTTGTTTATTCACCATTCTATCTTATTTCTTCCATATTTCCACTCTCCTCTTCCCTTCTTCTTCTCCCTTCCTTCTTGTCACTCTTAATCTGTTCTTATTTTCTTTCTTATGTTTCTTTTTTTTTTTTTTCGTTTTATTTTCGTGTGTTCTTAAATGTTGTCCTTTGTTTCCTCTCTTCTGTTTTTATATATAGATTTTAACTTCTTGATCGCTAAATTCCTCTCATTGCTTCATCATCCGTATCTTTTAGTTTTTCTTTCTTTCCTTTTTCTTTTTCTTTTTTTCCATTTTTCTTGTGTTTCTTCCAGTCTCTCTCCTCTCCTTCCTTCTTTCTTTTTTCTTCCATCTTTCTTGTATTTCAGCTCTGGTTTTTCTTTCTCCTACAATCATTCATCTTTGTCTTTTCATTTGGTGACTTGTTTGTTTATTTATTCACGTATTTATTAACTGCTATTATCTTTTAATGATTATGTAGTTCTATACGCTTTATACGGTATAGGAATGATTGTTGTTAACACTTGGAATGCACCTCCTATTTTAAATAATGTTAACCTTATTTTACTTATGTATTTAGTTATTATTTTTATTTATTTATTTATTTTTTTGTACCTTTCCGTCTGTCACGATCAGTCCTCAGCGAAAATGAAAAAAAGAATAAGAGAATAAGATATGATGGGTACAAAAAACTGCACCATGTTAGGCGTACACACACACACACACACACACACACACACACACACACACACACACACACACACACACACACACACACACACACACACACACACACACACACACACACACACACACACACACACACACACTACACCACGTAGTGTAGTGGTTAGCACGCTCGACCAATCGAGAGGGCCGGGTTCGAATCCCGGTAAGCGGCGAGGCAAATGGGCAAGTCTCTTAAAGTATAGCCCCTGTTCACCTAGCAGTAAATAGGTACGGGATGTAACTCGAGGGTTGTGGCCTCGCTTTCCCGGTGTGTGGAGTGTGTTGTGGTCTCAGTCCTACCCGAAGATCGGTCTATGAGCTCTGAGCTCGCTCCGCAATGGGGAAGACTGGCTGGGTGACCAGCAGACGACCGAGGTGAATCACACACACACACACACACACACACACACACACACACACACACACACATTTTGTAAGCCTTTGAGTCGTTCAAATTACGATTCAAATTGAAGAGTGGGAAAAAAAAATGCAATAGTAATTTAAATTCTTAAAATTGTGAATGGGTCGTGTGTGTGTGTGTGTGTGTGTGTGTGTGTGTGTGTGTGTGTGTGTGTGTGTGTGTGTGTGTGTGTGTGTGTTCGTTGTCGTTTAAAGTGATCAGATCTTTTAGTGCAGGGGTTCTCAACCTTTTTATCGTTAAGAACCCCCTGAGTTATAAGACCATCTACCAGTACCCCCAGTATTATCACATGGAACCTGGAACTCAATATGCAATGGTACTGCAAAGGATTTTATTAAATCAGCCATCTAAGTACCCCTAGAAATCTTCTTATGAACCCCCTCGGATTTCGCGCTGTCAGGATGGCCACTGTCCATGAGCTAACATCATTAGGTCTCTATGACGCTGAAGACGTCTATGCAGAACGGTTTGGTTGGCAATAGACAATCTCATTATCAGACTTTGATTTCTAAGTTATGAAAAAAAACTCATTACGGTGTTTCATATGTTCATGGTGACTTGTAGTTTACTTACTACATACTAACTTCGAGTTATCAATTGAGGAAGAAGTAACTTTTGGCCCAGGAATAGAGCTAGATGGTATATAAGAAACACACAATGCATAGTTATAACCTAACTCTACTATTATAGCGTTTTTTGTCGTAGATACATGTTTGAAAATACTTTACCTATCTTGATGTCTCCTTATGTGACAGAAGAATATCCAAAAATATACGATATGCAGTTGACCATCTTTTCTGTGAAATATTACGATATCTGTTGAATCTGGCAACTTCAACGGGAGTTTGGGTCCTCTCCTAGTGTTTCCTTATATTTACATTGATAACATTGATATTTACACGTCATTGTGATCAGGGAAATAAAGGAAACTAAGTTTGCTTTTTTTTCTAAGAGCTTAATATAGAAAAAGTTATGTCTACAGGTGGCGGTTTATGTATAAGACAAGCAAACCTGTGTGCACTCATCCACTCTATCCAGAAGCTTAACTAATTTTCAAAAGTTCATTGGTGTATACTGTTTCTATCCAGTTATCTACAAACACGTACACATTCACGGCAGCAACATGCAAAGTACATTAAATACTCCGGAGCAAAGCTGCCTCACCTTGTTTCATTAATCAGCTAACTCTTGCACACTTTCAGACCAAAGCTATTTTTCATTTACCATCGACGATTTTATATTCGAATCAAGATTTAAACGACGATTGAGAACTTTCGGCCTAAAGTTGTTGAGGGCCGTGACGGCCTTGGGCGCCGCACGGGGGAAGGAGGTGGCTGTTGGGTCCGGCCTGGGGCCCAAGGCAGGGAACTGGCTGCAGGTCCTTCTTTTCCTTAGTGGCCTCAAGCTTCACTACTAGTCGTCCACTTGCAGCGCCTCACACTAGGCAAGGGTCGCCATAAGCAAGAGATCAATGTCTACCACTCACCGGATGGTGCCGTGAGGGGCCCTAAAGGGGTGATAAGGGCTCCTTGCATAGAATATGATGGTGAGTGGTGTGTACGGGTCCCCTGCTTATAATGACACCGGGCTGAACAACTCGCCATGAACGAGGGCACGCTGTGCGCCATGAGCCAGGCACTGACAGTACCAGTGGTCCTTTACGTTAGGTTAGGTTAGGTTAGATTAGGTAAAAAGGACTCACTTCATGACAGTGTTTGGGGAGTGGTGTGTGGCGGGTCATTGCTCATGGCGACCCGTGTGAGGCATTGCAAGGTTGCATCGTCACTGCTTTCATAACCACGGACTGGGTGAAACGTTTCGTCCCAGTACCTGTGTAGGTAATAATACTTTGAATCGTTTCGCCATCGCCGCACCGTTAGCCTCGATAAACGGATCGTTATCCTCGACAAACACATCTTTACCGTGGACACTGGAATCGCAACCTGTCGTGGAATCCCATTGTTAACGTGGACTCATTTTCCCTTGCGACTTCAAGCTCACTGGTTGTCGTCAACTTGCAGCGCCTCACACTAGGCAAGGGGTCGCCTTAAGCAGTCTGCCGTGTCTACCGTCCACCAGATGATGCCGTGAGGGGCCTTTAAGGGGTGATAAGGGCTCCTTGCATAGAGTCTGGTGGTGAGTGGTGTGTACGGGACCTCTGCTTATAATGACACCGTGCTGAACAACTCGCCATGAACGAGGGCACGCTGTGCGCATTGCACCAGGCACTGACAATACCAGTGGTCCTTTACGGGGTGAAAAGGACTCACTGACAGTGTTTGGGGAGTGGTGTGTGGCGGGTCATTGCTCATGGCTACCCGTGTGAGGCGCAGTAAGGTGGCAGCGTCACTCTCCTCGCACTCAAGGGTCTGGGGTGAACTCTTACGGGGTGAAAGGGTTCGTCTCAGTACCTGTGTAGGCAAGTGAACTTCAATTGCGTCGCAGTGAGGTGGCAGCGCCACTCTCCTCGCACCTAAGGGTGTGGGGTGGACCCTTACGGGGTGAAAGGGTCTGTCCCAGTACCGGTGTAAGCAAGTGAACTTCAATTGCGGCGCAGGAAGGTGGCAGCGTCACTCTACTCGCACCCAAGGGTCTGGGATGGACCCTTACGGGGTGAAAGGGTTCGTCCCAGTACCTGTGCAGGCAAGTGGACTTCAATATTGTGTCGTGAAATCGCATCGTGAGAAATGGAACCACATCGACATCGTGGAAACACGCATCGTTACCGTGGAAACTGAAATTGCATCTTGATCGTGGAAACTCGCATTATAATCGTGGAAACGGGAAAGGCATCTTTATCATGGAATGGTACCGTTGTTTTGGAAACTCGCATTGCTATCGAGGAAACTGGAATAGCACTATTATCTTGGAAACTCGGAGTGCTATCAAGGAATCTGGAATCACATCTTATCATACACACTGTTATCGTGGAAGCTCTCGTGATCGTCGTTCGTTTCGTTATCTCTGAATTACTTAATTAGTCTTGGTATTATTCTTAGCCTCCGTAATAATAGAGATGTTGGTCATTTTTATCTTATCTCTTTTACTGTATTTTTTTCTTGGTGTATAGTTTAGTGTTCTTCAACCTTTTCTAAGTTCGTGCACCTTTTCGAGAAGCAAGGAGGACTATAAAGAAATGCTTCAATATTTGTAATTTTCCCCTACTTTAAGACTGAAAATCGATAGATAACATTATTGTATATCTACCTGAAGCTATAGTTTTCGGTCCTAAACAGTCGCTATAGAGTGCGAAATGTACTATAACAAAATGCCACATCTCAAACACATCAGGCCAGTGTTCCATCTGAGTGTAATATTATGAATAAATCGTAATACTTTGATTAATGTCAATAGGAGAGGACCCAAACTGTCACATTTTCAGTGTTCGCAGGTTGGATTAATTCAGGAGTGGGTCAGCATCGTCTCGCGGTACAGAGTAGTCGTCTCTAAACACTGTATTACGATGTATTTATTGATTTACCATGCTTTTACTCCTTCCATTATTTTTCTGTTATTATTCTATCGTGGTATTTCTTTATAGTTACTTGAGTTTATACGACTAACATTATGATATAGAGCAAAACATATAGTCTGGTGTACCAAGATCTTTAATTTCTAGAGACTTAAATACAGCACGGAACCTTAACACACATTTCACCTCGCTTCTGCACAGGTTAATTCTTCACAAGGAATGAGTAGAGCAATATTTGTTCGGTTTTCTTTATGAGAAAAAGAAAATTAGCGGCCGAAACAGAAATAGTCCGAGGGTGCTGTAGTGTTTTCATCACCGTGTTCCTAAGCTCTGTCTTGCCATAGCCTGAACATGGTATTCAGTTCAGTTCAGTTGATAGGCGGAAGTGTAGCCTGGATATCGACACTTCCTGATGTGTTTTGGTTTGGGTTTTGTCTGGGTCTGTAGGTGTAATTAATTATTATTTAAACTTTTACTTTATGTTCTCCTATTTTCCAAAAATCATATATCATTTCTTTATTTTCTTCTATACTAGATTTTTCAAAAAGTAATTTTTCAATGAGGTGTTTTTCATTTTCTGGGAAGGACGCTGCCAATTGGGATGTTTGGATCTTTCATTGGTGTAGGCTGGGCAATGTGGGAGGAAATATTTATGCCTTTAGACTATAGAAATTTACTGCATGATGATTGCGTACAAAACTTGGAATATCTCTCTCTCTCTCTCTCTCTCTCTCTCTCTCTCTCTCTCTCTCTCTCTCTCTCTCTCTCTCTCTCTCTCTCTCTCTCTCTCTCTCTCTGTCTCTCTCTCTCTCTCTCTCTCTCTCTCTCTCTCTCTGTCTCTCTCTCTCTCTCTCTCTCTCTCTCTCTGTGTGTGTGTGTGTGTGTGTGTGTGTGTGTGTGTGTGTGTGTGTGAAAGATAAGTGAAGCTGCCAGAAGTCATCAGATGTACTCATCGCATTACTTTTATGAATCTACTTATTTCCACATGTCCTTCTCATCTATAAATTTGTGCATTCCTTTAATTACCTTCGTGCCATTCAGAAATTTAGTAAAGTCGCTACCAGTCCCACTCCCTAGGTCATTCATATACACTAAGAATACTAATGTCCCCCAAAACAGATCCCTCAGGCACTCAATTATTTAACCCCCTCTCGGATTTAGAGGTCTGTCGCCTAACCACGAACTTATCCAGCCAACACACACACACACACACACACACACACACACACACACACACACACACACACACACACACACACACACACACACACACACACACACACACACACACACACACACACACACACACACACACACACACACAAACGTATATATATGAGAATGACGATTAATATGTAGAATGATGTAAAAAAGTATTAATATACTGCTAATAACTTGCCTTAAATCCGGATATTATGACTTATCTTATGCATAATCACTTTTCTAGTTGTAGTAGTAGTAGTAGTAGTAGTAGTAGTAGTAGTATCGCTAATAGGTGGTGATGCTGGCGGCGTTGAGTTTGCATCAAAGCCTCACACACCACACCTCCCACTTCTGCCTCGTATTCTGAAAGCCAGCAGGTGCGTCTCTCAGCTGGGACGTGCTGGGATGGGCTTCCTTGGCATTCTACTCGTTGCAAAATTTTTTCATTAGGATAATCACCTTGTGTGGGTGACCCAAGCGTCTGTGTAATCTGGATATCCATGCCTTATGACAGGTTTTGCAATATTTTTAGAAAAAGCTTACACACACACACACACACACACACACACACACACACACACACACACACACACACACACACACACACACACACACACACACACACACACACACACACACACACACACACACACACACACACACACACACACACACACACACACACACACACACACACACACACACACACACACACACACACACCTTCGTTTCCTCACACATCCCTGATCATCACCTCTAAGAGAAGAGTATGTAGTTTCTCAGACAGCTTCTCCCCCGAGACCCTGAATACTCCATCCATTTCATTAGCTAAAGAGCAAAAATTCATTGAGAACACCTAATAAGCAGCAGAGTAGGGACACACTGGATGAGTCAGTGAATCAGTAAGTCTGGCGGATGGAAGAGTCAGCTGGCCAGTCCCTCTGCCGGTTTGCATTTCCTCTGCAGCCTCTTAAATATAACATTACGTTCCTGCTTCCCTCGTGCACGGCTTGCATCGTCTGGATTTTCTAGGATGGGATGGGGCGATGGTGGGAGATAGTGGGAGATGCTGGCGATGCTGGGAGATTCTGGGAGGTGCTTTGGTATGCGAAGCGGCGACCGGGGATATAAGTGAGGCGGCTAGCTTGGCTCGTTTATGTGAGTGATGGTGGTTTTCAGGTGGAGCGCTGAGTGGAGTGTGAGCGGGGTGGATGAGCGAGCAGTATTCAGGTGTGCGAGAAGCGTGACTGCCTGGCATGTCCCCGCACTGGTGATTGCTGGTGACTGGTGTAATGCAGGCGACTTGTCAGTGTTGTGGTGGTTAGGAGTGGTTGTGGGTAGGATGCCTGGACGTGGTGTATGTTTGTTACGGCTTGTGTGGGGTGTGCTCTAAAATGTAATGGTGGTTTATGCTTCTACTACAACTGCTGTTACTGCCATTACCATAACAATATTTACTGTAGCAAAAACTGCGACAAAACAATTGCTACTTTTACCAAACCTACTGCTACTGTATCTTCTGTTGCTGCTGCTGTTTTATTCATTTATTTATTTTTACGTGGGAGGACGAAGGCAAGAACAACAAAAATTAGAATTAAAAAGGTCCACAGAGTTAGTCATTTACCATTATTGTTATCATTATTATTGGTGTTCTTCTTTTTCTTCTTTTCCGTCCTCTTCTTCTTCTTCTTCTTCTTCTTCTTATTATTATTATTATTATTATTATTATTATTATTATTATTATTATTATTATTATTATTATTATTATTATCAATAGTAGTAGTAGTAGTAGTAGTAATAGTAGTATGATTATTATTATTATTATTATTATCATTATTATTATTATTCTTGTTGTTGTTATTGTTGTTGTTGTTGTTATTGTTGCTATTGTTGTTGCTGTTAATGAGGGAGAAGTGGTGGAGAGGCAAGGGTCCTAGTACCTACAATGTATTCCTCTCACCAGCTGTTCTTTTCCATCCTTACTTAAAAACTCATAAACAGCTTCCTTCATTTTCACTTTTCACTAGACCCACCTTAAGAATCCAGTCAGTAATCAATTATACGTTCAAGAAAAAGGAGGACATTATTTGAAGTTAGTTGGGCTAGTAATTACAGGGAAAGGGCAACACGAGAAGCCTGTGGTGGAGTTTCCCTGTTATTATGTTCATTACTTTGAGCCTTATTAATTCTCGCTCAAAGCTGGGGATCTAATTTCTTGTACCCGTGTTTAATTTCGCGATTTTCTCTCTCTCTCTCTCTCTCTCTCTCTCTCTCTCTCTCTCTCTCTCTCTCTCTCTCTCTCTCTCTCTCTCTCTCTCTCTCTCGACCATTTTTTCACGCTTGGAGATGACTTTCTTTTCATTCACACATACTAACAACACTCACATTTATCCTAGTCTCGCTTCTCCCTCCCTCACTAACTTAAACAATCCGGTGTATTACCCATCCTTATTCCCCATTAGTCATACATACAAACTCCTTCCACATACCAGACTCACTTCTCCTCCTCCCTGACCAGCTTACACGTTCCAGTATATCAATCATCGTTATTTCCCATCAGTTATCATCATCTTCTCCCATCCTGCCCTTCTCCCTCATGACCACACCTTCGTCTTGTCCCTCGCTGTAGTAGTCTTCATCATCCTTACCAGTGTCTTCAAATTTGGATGGTGGAGGAGGAGAAAGGTGAGGAGGAGGAAGCATAGAGGAGGAGGAGGTGATGGAGGAGAGTGAAGGGAGAAAGGAGAGAGAGGACAGAGGAGTAAGAATACATAGGAAACTTTTTTTCCAGACGACAGAAATAAAAGAGAAAAATTAGGAATGTTACCTGTGTCTTCAATTCCTAACCAACTTGACTTTATTGTGATTTTTTAAAGTTTTATTTCTCGTATCCTTAAATTTCACCTATACCTCATTTCAGTTAGCTTTTCCTTGCTCTTTATTACTTTATTTACTTCTTCGTATTTGGTTTTATATCAGCGCTACGTAACCATAGTTGTTGTGGCGCCAGGCAAGAAACTTTTACTCTCTTCACTTCATCCTCTTCAGACACACAATATTAGTCCTTTCTCTCTCCTGCTTACTAATCACCACCTTAACACCTTCACTCCCAAGACAGCATACGTCAGAACTGCCTCAGCCAATACGTGTCTTTAGTTGATTCTCATTACCTGCGGAGTGTCGGTGAAGAGGGAAGCTAATTCACTGGCCATTGTGTAAGCTCAGAGAGAGAGAGAGAGAGAGAGAGAGAGAGAGAGAGAGAGAGAGAGAGAGAGAGAGAGAGAGAGAGAGAGAGAGAGAGAGAGAGAGAGAGAGAGAGAGAGAGAGAGAGAATGGAGATCTTAAATAAATAGAAATAAATGGTTTTACAGAGAAACAGGCAAGTTTTTCTACTTGCGTGTTTCTGTAAAACCTGATCTCCATTCCTATATTCGTTTCTCTCTCTCTCTCTCTCTCTCTCTCTCTCTCTCTCTCTCTCTCTCTCTCTCTCTCTCTCTCTCTCTCTCTCTCTCTCTCTCTCTCTCTCTCTCTCTCTCTCTCTCTCTCTCTCACACACACACACACACACACACACACACACACCCGGTAGCTCAGTGGTTAGAGCGCTGGCTTCACAAGCCAGAGGACCAGGGTTCGATTCCCTGGCCGGGTGGAGATATTTGGGTGTGTCTTCTTTCACGTGTAGCCCCTGTTCACCTAGCAGTGAGTAGGTACGGGATGTAAATCGAGGAGTTGTGACCTTGTTGTCCCGGTGTGTGGTGTGTGCCTGGTCTCAGACCTATCCGAAGATCGGAAATAATGAGCTCTGAGCTCGTTCCGTAGGGTAACGCTAATGAGTCGCTTTTAGGGCTTCACCACCTTGCTTCCTGTGTTCCCTTCAAGCTTTTCACCTGTAACTCACACGGCTCAGGTGTACGTATAGCCCTTAATTAGCTGGATAAACAGATACGGGTAGACAGGTAACTTTTTTTGTATTTAAGAAGGTAGAGATAATTCGGTAGAGGCAGTGGTTTAGAAATAGGCAGAAATTTAAGCGATCAGATAGGACAGTTGTATAGATTGACAGGCAGACAGTGGTTCATGTGAAAGGAGAGATGGACAGAAAAATACTTGAATAGAAAAGGCTTAGATATGAAGACACATATATACACTGGCTGACTGACTCGAAAATAAATGGATATATAAACAGACATACAGAGAAAGGAATAGAAAAGGCGCATAGTTACAGACAGATGGAAAAATGTCTGCACACACACACACACACACACACACACACACACACACACACACACACACACACACACACACACACACACACACACACACACACACACACACACACACACACACACACACACACACACACACACACACACAGAAAAAAAGAAAGTTTGGCAGAAAATTTGTGTGTGTGTGTGTGTTTCACTGTTTGATCTGCTGCAGTCTCTGACGAGACAGCCAGACAGACAGACAGACACACACACACACACACACACACACACACACACACACACACACACACACACACACACACACACACACACACACACACACACACACACACTCACAATCGAGAGGGCCGGGTTCGAGTCCCGGGGCAGCGAGGTAAATGGGCAAGCCTCTTAATGTGTGGCCCCTATTCACCTAGCACAGGGGTTCTCAACCTTTTTATCGTTAAGAACCCCTGAGTTATAAGACCATCTACCAGTACCCCCAGTATTGTCACATGGAACATGGAACTCAATATGCAATGGCACTGCAAAGGATTTTATTAGATCAGCCATCTAAGTACCCCTGGAAATCTTCTTATGAACCCCCTGTGGTTTCGCGCTGTCAGGATGGCCACTGTCCATGAGCTAACATCATTAGGTCTCTATGACGCTGAAGACGTCTATGCAGAACGGTTTGGTTGGCAATAGACAATCTCATTATCAGACTTTGATTTCTAAGTTATGAAAATAATCTCATTTACGGGGCTTCATAGGTTCATGGTGTCTTGTAGTCTACTTACTAACCTAGAAGGAAAGAAAATATCAAACTAACTTCGAGCTATCAATTGAGGAAGAAGTAATCTTTGTTCCAGGAATAGAGCAAGATGGTATATAAAAAACACAATGCATAGTTATAACCTAACTCTACTATTATAGCGTTTTTGTCGTAGATACATGTTTAGAAATACTTTACCTATCTTGATATCTCCTTATGTGACAAAAGAATATCCAAAAATATACGATATGCAGTTGACCATCTTTTCTATGAAATATTACGATATCTGTTGAATCTGGCAACTTCAACGGGAGTTTGGGTCCTCTCCTAGTGTTTCCTTATGATTGGAACATTGATATTTACACGTCATTGTGATCAGGGAAATAAAGAAAACTAAGTTTGCTTTTTTCTAAGAGCATGAAATAGAAAAATTTATGTTTACAAGTGGCAGTTTATGTATAAGACACGCAAACCTGTGTGCACTCATCCACTCTATCCAGAAGCTTAACTAATTTTCAAAAGTTCCCCAATAGCTACACAACTACCATTGGTCTACTGTTTCTATCCAGTTACCTACAAACACGTACACATTCAAGGCAGCAACATGCAAAGTACACTAAATACTCCGGAGCAAAGCTGCCTCACCTTGTTTCATTAATCAGCTAACTCTTGCACACTTTCACACCAAAGCTATTTTTCATTTACCATCGACGATTTTATATTCGAATCAAAATTAAAACGACGATTGAGAACTTTCGGCCTAAAGATGTTTGAGGGCCGTGACGGCCTTGGGCGCCGCACGGGGGAAGGAGGTGGCCGTCGGGTCCGGCCTGGGGCCCAAGGCAGGGAACTGGCTGCAGGTCCTGCTTTTCCTTGGTGGCCTCAAGCTTCACTACTAGTCGTCCACTTGCAGCGCATCACACTAGGCAAGGGTCGCCATAAGCAAGAGATCAATGTCTACCACTCACCGGATGGTACCGTGAGGGGCCCTAAAGGGGTGATAAGGGCTCCTTGCATAGAATATGATGGTGAGTGGTGTGTACGGGACCTCTGCTTATAATGACACCGGGCTGAACAACTCGCCATGAACGAGGGCACGCTGTGCGCCATGAGCCAGGCACTGACAGTACCAGTGGTCCTTTACGTTAGGTTAGGTTAGGTTAGATTAGGTTAGGTTAGGTTAGGTTAGGTAAAAAGGACTCACTTCATGACAGCGTTTGGGGAGTGGTGTGTGGCGGGTCATTGCTCATGGCGACCTGTGTGAGGCATTGCAAGGTTGCATCGTCACTGCTCTCATAACCACGGGACTGGGGTTGACCCTTTCTGGGTAAAAAGTTTCGTCCCAGTACCTGTGTAGGTAATAATACTTTGGATCGTTTCGCCATCGCCATCGCCGCACCGTTAGCCTCGATAAACGGATCGTTATCCTCAACAAACACATCTGTACCGTGGACACTGGAATCGCAACCTGTCGTGGAATCCCATTGTTAGCGTGGACTCATTTTCCTTCGCGGCTTCAAGCTCACTGATTGTTGTCAACTTGCAGCGCCTCATACTAGGCAAGGCGTCGCCTTAAGCAGGGTGCCGTGTCTACCGTCCATCAGATGATGCCGTGAGGGGCCTTTAAGGGGTGATAAGGGCTCCTTGCATAGAGTCTGGTGGTGAGTGGTGTGTACAGGACCTCTGCTTATAATGACATCGGGCTGAACAACTCGCCATGAACGAGGGCACGCTGTGCGCCATGAGCCAGGCACTGACCGTACCAGTGGTCCTTTACGGGGTGAAAAGGACTCACTGACAGTGTTTGGGGAGTGGAGTGTGGCGGGTTATGCTCATGGCTACCCGTGTGAGGCGCAGTAAGGTGGCAGCGTCACTCTCCTCGCACTCACGGGTCTGGGGTGAACTCTTACGGGGTGAAAGGGTTCGCCCCAGTACCTGTGTAGGCAAGTGAACTTCAATTGCGTCGCAGTGAGGTGGCAGCGCCACTCTCCTCGCACCTAAGGGTGTGGGATGGACCCTTACGGGGTGAAAGGGTTCATCCCAGCACCTGTGTAGGCAAGTGGACTTCAATTGCAGCGCAGGAAGGTGGCAGCGTCACTTTACTCGCACTCAAGGGTGTTGGGTGGATCCTTACGGGGTGAAAGGGTTCGTCCCAGTACCTGTGTAGGCAAGTGGACTTCAATATTGTGTCTTGAAATCGCATCGTGAGGACTGGAACCGCATCGACATCGTGGAAACCCGCATCGTTCCCGTGGAAACTGGAATTGCATCTTGATCGTGGAAACTCGCATTATTATCTTGGAAACTGGAAGGGCATCTTTATCATGGAAAGGCATCGTCATTTTGGAAACTTGCATCGCTATCGAGGAAACTGGAATGCCATTGTTATCTTGGAAACTCGGAGCGCTATCGAGGAATCTGGAATCAAATCTTATCGTACACACTGTTATCGTGGAAGCTCTCGTGATCGTCGTTCGTTTCGTTATCTCTGAATTACTTAATTAGTCTTGGTATTATTATTAGCCTCCGTAATAATAGAGATGTTGGTCATTTTATCTTATCTCTTTTACTGTATTTTTTTCAGGGTACAGTTTAGTGTTCTTCAACCTTTTCTAAATTCGTGCACCTTTTCGAGAAGCAAGGAGGACTATAAAAGAAATGCATCAATATTCGTAATTTTCCCTACTTTAAGACTGAAAATCGATAGATAACATTATTGAATATCTACCTGAAGCTACAGTTTTTTAGTCCTAAACAGTCGCTATATAGAGCGAAATGTACTATAACAAAATGCCACATCTCAAACACATTAGGCCCGTGTTCCGTCGGAGTGTAATATATTACTATTGTGAATAAATCGCAATACTTTGATTAATATCAATAGGAGAGGACCCAAACTGTCACAATTTCAGTGTTCGCAGGAGAGAGTCAGTATCGTCTCGCGGTACAGAGTAATCGTCTCTAAACACTGTATTACGATGTATCTATTGATTTGCCAGGGTTTTACTCCTACCAGTATTTTTCTGTTCTTATTCTACCATGGTATTTCTTTATAGTTACTTGAGTTTATACGACTGACATCATAATATAGAGCAAAACATAATTGTCTGGTGTACCAAGATCTTTC
Organism: Portunus trituberculatus; assembly: GCF_017591435.1. NCBI lineage: Eukaryota > Metazoa > Arthropoda > Malacostraca > Decapoda > Portunidae > Portunus > Portunus trituberculatus. The sequence goes on along the minus strand of NC_059297.1, from coordinate 5,652,712 downwards.
ATTTCTAGAGACTTAATTAAATACAGCACGGAACCTTAACACACATTTCACCTCGCTTCTGCACAGGTTAATTCTTCTTCTTCTCAACCTTTTTAATGTGATGTACCCCTCGAAGTCTTTCAGTATTGATCACGTACCCTTACCCACAATGCAGCGTCAGGAAGGGTAACAATAAATGCATGGTTTATTGACTTAGTTTATTAAGTTTAAATTGTGTTATATATGTGGAGCAGACACAATTTTTAATTAATATTAGTATGTTTCTATGAGGTAGTGTCGATAGGAACTGGTACCTCACAGGAGACACTATATGTGACTAACATGCAATGCATTTACCAAAAGGAACTATATCAGACAATTTTCGATCATTATGGCAGTGAACTAGTGTTGCTTGCAGCTAGTTGCAACTTGTAACTAGTAACAGTGATAAATAAGTCACTGTGTGTGTGAATAACATATAAAATAAGAAATCGGAGCAAATATTATAGGTTTGCAAGGTTGTGTGGCAACTGTAATCCAAGAGAGCTTCCTCTCAAGTGATATAACTCCAAGAGTTTCCTTGTTAACGTTGTTAACGTGTCCTGGTTCTAGTGAAGGACACATTGTATACTACAAACGAATTTGCTGCTATTTAAAACTGAAGCATTTTGAGAAACCCGCCACGTACCCCAAAAATTCCTCTCACGTACCCCTGGGGGTACGCGTACCCCAGGTTGAGAACCCCTGACCTAGCAGTAAATAGGTACGGGATGTAACTTGAGGGGTTGTGACCTCGCTTTCCCGGTGTGTGAAGTGTGTTGTGGTCTCAGTCCTACCCGAAGATCGGTCAATGAGCTCTGAGCTCACTCCGTAATGGGGAAGACTGGTTGAGTAACCAGCAGACAACCGAGGTGAATTACTCACACACACATACACACACACACAAATGGAAGGCACGGAGCCACCAACACTCACCCAAACCGCCTCCCGAAATTGCCTCCTCCATCATGATTCCCTTAAGACATTATCGTTGCCATATATTGTCCGGCCTGGTGGCCTTATCGGGTATTGGCGGCGAGCGTGACCATTACTTCTGCTCTTGAATATATGTAATGCTCTGCGCCGGCGTCATGTCTGCCATGGTGGAAGATACCAGTATCGGGGGGAGAAGGTGGAGGTGGAATCAGGTGTTGGACTGCTGTGGTGGGAGATCGGAACCCGCATTCAGAAAGACTTTACCCTCCTTCTATAACTATTTTCAAAGACCACACAAATAACTAGCTTTATCCTCACGTCTATTTCTCCTATTAGTAAAATAGTAATATCATTAACATGTCACTACAGCCGCAAAAACACATTAGAAAGCTGTATAACTAAGCCTGGAGTCTTTTAATGTAGTGTAGATGTGGCGCAGAAGTGTTTCAAATTATGGTCTTGTGGGAGATGGATGGGCTGCAGGTGGTCAGCGGTACTGGGGAGTCTTGAGTGTGAGATGGGCTGTGGGAGGTGGAGATGGATGGGCTGCAGGTGGTGGGGAAGCTGGCGACAGAGGAATGAGGTAGCAAATGTCACGATTCAAATGGTGTAGTTTTTTTTTATTTTTTTATTTATACCATGTGAGCTTTTCACGGGAATTTATGGGCTAAAGGGGATACTTTTTAGGGTACCTCCTATCTGTAGAAACCGTTGTCCTGAGAGAGGAAGCCCAACCTGCAGTTTGAGTAAAGATTGCAGGTGGTGGAGTGGGTGGGAAGGGTAGCAAGAAAAGCGACATGGTGAGTGGTGGACTGTGGGTTATAGGTGGTGAATGGCGGAGGTAGGATAGGGTTCACGTACACCTGGTGCTTGATACAAAAATGAAAGTTATTAACCTCCTCAGTACTGTGACGCGTTTTCATATTCACTCTAGTTATTATTTGACGATTTTGTACACCTTCAGAAACTCACGGGGGGGGAGGGTTGAAATAGTGAAGACTCTAGCTATTATTCTTTTGACCTCCAAATGAAATCGTCATTACACACCAAAAACTCAAGGTAAAAATGCCTCCCAGTACTGAAGGGTTAAATTCCTGGATAAATATATAAAGTAGACAAGTAATTCAATACTCCACGAAACTGGTCACTTGTTATCTAATTACAATTATATTACGTTGTACCGGAACACAGTTATGGTAACCGTTTGGAAATGCTGTCATAGGAAATGTATTAAGCTTCATGTGTATATGTTGCAATTAAGAGGAAGGAGTGTGTGTGTGTGTGTGTGTGTGTGTGTGTGTGTGTGTGTGTGTGTGTGTGTGTGTGAAGGTGGAATGAGCCAGTAAACAAAGATGTCTCCGTTTATAGATAGTGAAAGCTGAACGTATAACAGTAATAGGAGTTTAAGCACTGTGAGTTTTGATTTTGCCTCTTTTATTATTCTTTTTATTTTATTATTCTTACATGGGATCTTTTCATCTCTTATAATCTCACTGACTTTCATGTATTTCCTCATATTTCTACGATAAATTTGCTTGATGGACTCTTTCTATATTTCAACATTTAATTTGATTTACATAAGGTTCGCGTCTTCTTATTCACAAACCCATATCCGGGCAAGAAAATATTCAGTATTGCATGAATAATATACTATAGAGTAAATGTGAAGCTGAATATATAAATACATGACCACGAACTATTGTATGAGAACTTACACTCTTTATATTCATGTTTTTTTGTTCTTTTACTTTCCACACGATGGTTGGTGTAACGAGAGGAGAGAGAGAGAGAGAGAGAGAGAGAGAGAGAGAGAGAGAGAGAGAGAGAGAGAGAGAGAGAGAGAGAGAGAGAGTCTTGCCTCCCAAATGTGACCGCCGGGTGAGGCTGTAGGCTTACAGGACAATGGTGGGAGGAAGTTTAAGCCTAGCAACAAACTGGAGTAATTTTTTTGATGTCGAAGGGACGCAAGTTGAGTCTCGAATAACCACGAATGGTAAACAGAAGTACACAGTCAGAAGTTAACGGAGAGAGATTATATAAAGATCACGAAGCATGGAGAAGTCTAATAACGAGTGAGAATGTGAGATTAACACTGTCTCATTATCTGTTTATCTATCTTCTATCTTTTTTTATTTTACGTACAGAGAAGTTAACGGAGGAGATTACATAAAGATCACGAGATATGGAGAAGTCTAATAACGAGTGAGATAGTGAGATAAGAAAGGAACACTGTCTCTTTATCTGTTTATCTTTTATCCTTTTATTAAACTATTTACCTATCTTTTATTCTTTTATTTAACTCTTCATCTATTTTGTCTTTTTATCAATCCATTTATTTACCTATTTATTTCAGGATGTGAGTCGTGGCATGCATGATTTTCTGAGGCTAGATAGTAAAGCATCTTAACCTTTCAGTACCGTGACTCATTTTCATATTCATTTCAGTTATCATCTGGTGATTTCACACGGCTTCAGAAACTCATGTGTGGGATTAGAAAAGTGAAGACTCTGGCCATTAATCTTCTGACCTCCATAGACCCTTCTTGATGTCAATAAAATAGTCCAATGGTACACAAATCTCATGGTAAAAATGTGTCCCAGTACTGAAGGGGTTAATATAGTGAGCACCAATACGTGAGGATATGAAAAAAAAAATAAATAGGTACATTTAGTGAGTGACAGGTAACGTTGTGTTGGGCAGGTGGTGTAGGATGGCAGAACGTAGGTCGTGGGAAGGAGAGCACGTGGAACCATTGATGTGATACCATTGCAACCATCACCACCTCATTCACTCTACGATCAGAACTGTATATGGAGGAAATAGTTCTACCATCAGAACTGTGTATGGAGGAGGTAGGTAGGTAGGTAGGTAGGTGCTCTCTCTCTCTCTCTCTCTCTCTCTCTCTCTCTCTCTCTCTCTCTCTCTCTCTCTCTCTCTCTCTCTCTCTCTCTAGTATCTCTTCCTTTTATCCTTAATTTTATCCTTCCTCATGTCCTTTTCTCCACTTCTTCCTTCCGTTCTTTCCCATAATTTAATCATATTTCGTTCTTGAGTTTCATCCTCTCTCTCTCTCTCTCTCTCTCTCTCTCTCTCTCTCTCTCTCTCTCTCTCTCTCTCTCTCTCTCTCTCTCTCTCTCTCTCTCTCTCTCTCTCTCTCTCTCTCTCTCTCTCTCTCTCTCTCTCTCTCTCTCTCTCTCTCTCTCTCTCTCTCTCTCTCTTGCTCGTGTAGCTTTTTTTCTTTTCTTTTCCTCACACCATTGTTCCTTTTAATCTCTTCACCTTCCCTTAATCCTTCATGCAATCTCTCTTTATTACTTCCTTTAGTATCCTCGTATCTATATTTTTCCCTTAAACTTCTCGTATCCCTCGCTTTCTCCTTTATCTGTCTCTTTTTGGCCTCAACCTTCCTTCCTTCCTTCCTTTCACCTTTTGTTTCCACTCCTCCTCCTCCTTCCCTTCCTCTCTCTCTCTCTTTTCCGTCTTTAGCTCCTGTGTTTTGAGAGAGAGAGATAATTATTTCACCTTGATCCAACAAGTTTATTCATCTTAAATCTAAAAATAAGATAAATACATCAACAAATAAGCAAGAACTCAGATAAATATGTCGAGCTGACTGCTTTATTTCCTTCACTGGCCACACCCACTCTTTTATAGCGCAGCCTTCCTTATAACACACTTCTTCCCTTCCACGATTCGTAACTAACCCCACCTTTTACTTCCCTGCCTCCCTGCCACCCACAAGCCACACTGGGGAGCTGCACTTTATCTGGTAGAGAGGGAAGACTGACGAATTGATAGTGAGAATTGAAAAAAAGAAAGATGGAAAAAGATGTAGAGTAGGAAAGGAAAGTGGTGGAGAGGAGGAAAGTAAATAAAGGAAAGTAAAGGAACCGCATGAGGTCTGCTTGTCTGGGTGTTTTTTTTTCCCTCAGCCTTGTAAGAAAAAAAGGAAAATAAAGGAAAATAATGGAAATCAGTTGAGACTAATTCTTTTTATTGACACACACACACACACACACACACACACACACACACACACACACACACACACACACACACACACACACACACACACACACACACACACACACACACACACACACACACACACACACACACACACACACACACACACACACACACACACACACACACACACACACACACACACACAGGAACAAGAAAAAAGAGTGAAAGAAAAGAAAAAAAGGAGAATGAAGCATAGTGGAAGAGAAAAAATCGATAGAAAAAAGACTGAAAGAAAAGAAAAAAAAGAGGAAAAGTAAGAAAAACTATAGTAACTTAAGAGGAGAGAGGAAATTGAGAGGAAGAAGAAGGGAAAAGGATAATGGTTCTCTCTCTCTCTCTCTCTCTCTCTCTCTCTCTCTCTCTCTCTCTCTCTCTCTCTCTCTCTCTCTCTCTCTCTCCACGTCGTCTGGTTAGCGGTCGCCAAGTCACCACCTCCTCTCCCTTACTCCACTAATGAAAACTTGGCTGGTATTTGTTTGTCCTCCTCTTCGTGACCCACAAGTTGCTGGAAGTTTTGACGTATATGAGACACAGAGAGACGGAGAGGGAGAGAGAGAGAGAGAGAGAGAGAGAGAGAGAGAGAGAGAGAGAGAGAGAGAGAGAGAGAGAGAGAGAGAGAGAGAGAGAGAGAGAGACGGAAAATAAAATCCCTCCTCTCTCTCTCTGTCTCTCTCTCTCTCTCTCTCTCTCTCTCTCTCTCTCTCTCTCTCTCTCTCTCTCTCTCTCTCTCTCTCTTTCAGCCATTGTATCATCATTAACTGGCGCGCATTAATTTTCTAAAAGTCTTTTGTAGGAACTGAACATAAATTCATTAAGAAGTCATTATGCTCATTAAAGGAAGGCAAGGGAGAGGAGGAGGAGGAAGAGGAGGAGGAGGAGGAGGAGGAGGAGGAGGAGGAGGAGGAGGAGGAGGAAGGGGATAAATATAATGATCGTAAAACTTATAAAAAAAACTTATAAAAACAACAAACAGCTGTTTAATAATTGTTTCTCCTTCATAAGCCGAGAGAGAGAGAGAGAGAGAGAGAGAGAGAGAGAGAGAGAGAGAGAGAGAGAGAGAGAGAGAGAGAGAGAGAGAGAGAGAGAGAGAGAGAGAGAGAGAGAGAGAGAGAGAGACTCGGTGAAAAACGTAAAAAAAAAAGTTTCATAAAGCAGGTAGATTTATTTCAAGTTAAGTGCAAAAAATATTAGTGTACGTACGTGTGTTTGTTTGTCGTGAAATTCGACGTGTAAAAATTATGAAGCAGAGGAAGGAGTGTTGTGAAAGCAGACAGTGTTGCAGGGAAGTGTTGCTGGAAGAGATGGTTTGTTGCAGGGAGGGAAGAATTAGTCGTACAAAAAGAAAGGAAAAAACGAGAAATGAGAAACAATGGCAATGATAGTAATGATAGTGATAATAATGATGATAGTAATAGAAATAAAAGAAAAGAAAAGAATGATAATAGTATGGTAGAATTCTATGATGATATGCAAATACCTCCATATATTCTTAATTTGTCATATCTTTTCTATTCTTGTATTCTTTCCTCCTCCTTTTTCCTCCTCCTCCTCCTCCTCCTCCTCCTCCTGTTCCTCCTCCTCCTCCTCTTCTTCTTCCTCCTCGTAAATGCAAAGATGTCACAATCCAATATATCCCTTCTCACCATTCCGTGTCTCCTCTCCTTCGTCTTCCTCCTCTTTTCTTTTGATGTATATTTCCTCCCCACTCACTCAAAAGACTCTCTCTCTCTCTCTCTCTCTCTCTCTCTCTCTCTCTCTCTCTCTCTCTCTCTCTCTCTCTCTCTCTCTCTCTCTCTCTCTCTCTCTCTCTCTCTCTCTCTCTCTCTCTCTCTCTCTCTCTCTCTCTCTCTCTCTCTCTCTCTCTCTCTCTCACACACACACACACACACACACACACACACACACACACACACACACACACACACACACACACACACACACACACACACACACACACACATATATATATATATATATATATATATATATATATATATATATATATATATATATATATATATATATATATATATATATATATATATATATATATATATATATATATATATATATATATATATATATATATATATATATATATATATATATATATATATATATATATATATATATATATATATATATGTGTGTGTGTGTGTGTGTGTGTGTGTGTGTGTGTGTGTGTGTGTGTGTGTGTGTGTGTGTGAGAGAGAGAGAGAGAGAGAGAGAGAGAGAGAGAGAGAGAGAGAGAGAGAGAGAGAGAGAGAGAGAGAGAGAGAGAGAGAGAGAGAGAGAGAGAGAGAGAGAGAGAGAGTGTGTGGGGAGGCAGGATCAAAGATAAAAAGACAATATATTAAGGAAATGCATTACTCTTATCCTCTTTACTTAGTCAGTTTCTTACACGCAAAGGGTAAAGAACCGAGGAAGGAAGGAAAGAAGGGAGAGATGATGAAAAGTGGACCAAGAGAGAGAGAGAGAGAGAGAGAGAGAGAGAGAGAGAGAGAGAGAGAGAGAGAGAGAGAGAGACCAAGAGAGAGAGAGAGAGAGAGAGAGAGAGAGAGAGATTGGTGCAATGCAGTATTGGGAAAGGTGAGGAAGAAGAAAAAAGCTGACATGAAGAATAGTAAAAAGACAAAAATTACCGTGAGACAGACAGCTGCATGGGAATATATAGCTGTTCACCTTGTTGTTGTCTTCCTACCTTCCTTCTTGCCTTCCTTCCTTTGCTTCCTTCTCTCCCTCCGCTCCTCTACTGTCTTTGTGAGGCGGACATCAAAGCAAAACGTGCCATAAGGGCTTCCTGGAGGCTGATTGCGGCAGAAAGGAAGAAGAGGACGAGTAGGAGATGGAGGACGGAAAGGAGATGGAGATGGGAAGACTGTGAAAGAATTGTACGACGAAAAAAAGTGAGTGGATTACAAAATAGAGCGCAAAAAAAGTCCATTAAGAAGGTGGAACGAGAGAGAGAGAGAGAGAGAGAGAGAGAGAGTCGGTTTAACATCAATTCCATGTCCCACACTCCTACATTGATCATGATACAAGCCTGGCAAGGGTGAAGAGGGGAGTGGAGGAGGAACAAGCAGGAATCACGACACATGACACGGTGACAACCAATACCTGAGCGTTAAGTGTGTCACAGGATTTGTTTTTCTTTAGGCCGTTGTTATCTTCTTTTCCTTTGTTCCTTTAAGTGAGTCCTGCCTGTAGAGAATAGAATAGTGGAGAATATAATAATACTGTTTAACTTTCCCCTAAGCTAGAAGTGAGAGTAATTTTGGAGGCTCTCAGGAACCATTATTAATTCTTTCAATAATTGGACACATTTTTTTTACTTTGAGATTTGTGTACGATTAGACCATTTTCTTGACATTAGGAAGGGTCTATGGAGATCAGAAGATTAATGGCCGAAGTCTTCACTATTTCAATCCCTCACATATGTTTCTGAAGCTGTATAAAATCACCAAATAGTAGGCAGAATGAATATGGAAACGCGTCATGGTCCTGAAGGGGTTAGAAGCCTCAGAGATGAGTAGTCTAATATCATTAAGTCTTTTCCCC